>NC_045451.1:23332555-23604763 GCF_002776525.5 Piliocolobus tephrosceles | reverse complement strand
CTCCTCCTCCTCCTCCTCCTCCTCCCCCTCCTCCTCCTCCTCCTTCTACAGTGTCTTGCTCTGTTGCCCAGTATGGAGTGCAGTGGTGCAGTATCAGCTCATGGCAACCCCTGCCTCCTGGGTTCAAAAGATTATCGTGCCTTAGCCTCCCAAGTAGCAGGGATTACAGGTGTGCACCACTGTGCCCAGCTAATTTTTATATTTTTACTAGAGATGAGTTTTTGCCATGTTGGCCAGGCTGGTCTTAAACTCCTAGTCTGCCATCATCTGCAATATGGTGACAAACCACTTAAGTCTTTTAATGAAATTGATCAGAAACTGGATGGGTCACCATTACATATGTAGTCACCCAAAGAGTCCAGATCACGAGAAATTTTATCTTTCACAAATGCAGATGTACAAAAAGGACATCTCTTCATTTATTGAGGAAGTCTCAGTATTTTTATATACATGCACAATACTTGAACACAAAGTCAACATGGTCATAATGCACTTTGGTGGAGTCAAATTTGTTAAAAATGCATGAAATGAATCTGAACTCTCTAAAATTCTTTGCACAATGTATACCTCCAGTATTGTAAGTAATATGAAGATGAAATACAAAGCATAGAAAATTGTAGAAAAATAATGATGACAATTTAAAGCAATAAAAAAAAAATCCTAAAAAGAAAAAAAACTGAAAAGAAAATTCAGTATATGAAGCAGTAGATTACAAGGTTAGATTCACTGATTTCAGCCTCCCAAAGTGCTGGAATTACCGGCCTGAGCCACCGTGCCCAGCCTGTTGTGCTTCTTTATATTATGAATGGATGACCAGAGCCATTTGCAAAAATTTGAATAATTTTATCAGAGGAACGCAAAAAGTTGAAATAAAATCCCAAAATCCCTTTTTTGTTTGTTTGTTTTTTGAGATGGAGTCTCACTTGGTCGCCCAGGCTGGAGTGCAGTGGCACAATATTGGCTTACTGTAACCTCTGCCTCCTGCATTCAAGTGATTCTACTGCCTCAGCCTCCCAAGTAGCTGGGATTACAGGCACATGCCACCACACCTGGCTAATTTTTTGTATTATTAGTAGAGACGGGGTTTTACCGTGTTAGCCAGGATAGTCTCGATCTCAAGGCCTTGTGATCCACCAGCCTCGGCTTCCCAAAGTGCTGGGATTACAGGCGTGAGCCACCGTTCCTGGCCTAAAATCCCATTTTATCAAAATATTCTTGGTACTATAACCACTGTCCAGCCTTCAATCATTTTATTTTTTATTTCTAATAACTCTAATTTCCATATCTGTTTGTAGGTTCACATTAAAAAGAGGAGCTGGTAGTTCTCATTTCTAGGTGAGCAGTAATTGTATAAGAATATAGATTAGATTTCTTTTGTTTGGTAGTAACTATATTTTTGACATTATTTTGAATCATAATTCAAGGAATTTTCCAAACAGAACATTTCTAATGTTTTGTATTGCAACTGCATCTATTCTATAAAGAATAGAATTTAAGATGTTAATAACTGGAGATAGCTATTAAATAAATACTGTTCAACATGATAATAAATGTGACATCTTAAAATACTACTATTCTTCCAGGAAAAAATTTTTTAAAAATGGGTAAAATATTTTTTGTTATTTTATAGCCTTTACTACTTATTTTAATGGATAATTAAATATTTATAAATACATTAAATACTTTAATGACTACTTGAAGGATACCTATATCATTTTGAGTAAAAGATAAATATTACAAATCCATATGTTCTAACCGCAAAGAATAATAAAGAGGTAGGATGGGATGTGACACGATGATGCTAGGATACAGTGACTCCTGGCCTTTGGGGACACCCTCCATTGAAGAAAAAATGATTTTGTGTGATCATGCTAACAGGTATGAACTTTTCTGCAACACTCAGGATACAATATTTCATACTTCTTATCTTTCCACAAATCTACTTAACCTGGCTTGAGGCTGCAGTCCAGATGGACAGGATTAGGTACCAGCCAAGAACACAGGGGTCTTAAGTGGTACCCAGTGAAGCCCATTGGCCTTCCACTTTTGAACAGGAAAGACCCCTGATTCCAGGGAGTGGCTGCCATCCTTCTTGCTGCTAGGTTTGTATCACAATCCTGAAAAACACAATCCCAAACACTGTAATCCTGAATTTGAAATCTCCAAAGATCAAAATCCATAAACTCTAATATCACTCTGGAAAATCAAAATCTGGAAAATCACAATCACAAAATAGTTATATCGTGTTAGACCAACTCTCATGGGCCATCTCCATGCCATTGGCCATAATCTAACCTTGTAATCCACTGCTTCATATGTTGAATTTTCTTTTCAGTTTTTTTCTTTTTAGGAATTTTTTTTACTACTTTAAATTGTCAGCATTATTTTTCTACAATTTTCTATGCTTTGTATTTCATCTTCATGTTACTTACAATACTGGAGGTATACATTGTGCAAAGAATTTTAGAGAGTTCAGATTCATTTTATGCATTTTTAACAAATTTGGCTCCACCAAAGTGCATTATGACTTTGTGTTCAAGTATTGTGCATGTATACAAAAATACTGAGACTTCCTCAATAAATGAAGAGATGTCCTTTTTGTACATCTGCATTTGTGAAAGATAAAATTTCTCGTGATCTGGACTCTTTGGGTGACTACATATGGAATGGTGACCGATCCAGTTTCTGATCAATTTCATTAAAAGACTTAAGTGGTTTGTCACCATATTGCAGATGATGGCAGTTGTTAAGCTGGGTGCACACAATTACCAAGCATAGTGATAGGTGATAACACATTTCCCTTTTTGACCAATGTCTTTATGAATACGGTTCATCTGCTCATCTGCTCACAACTGTTACACCCATGCGATTGTCCTTAGTGTACCTGACTGCTCATGCTTGCAAAATATGTATGTTGCCATTGCCTCTTTGATTGTGTAAAGTGGCCTATGAAGTATTCTGTCCTGTTTTTATATGTTTCTCAAGTAAGTCCTCCTTTAAAATGTAAATAAATACGTTTTAAAGAAACCTTTTTTTTGGAAACAGAATATTGCCCTATGCCCCAGTCTGGAGTGAAGTGACATGGTCTCGGTTCACTGCAACCTCTGCCTGCCAGGTTCAAGTGATTCTCATGCCTCAGCCTCCCGAGCAGCTGGGATTAAAGCTGCCCACCACCAAGCCTGGCTGATATTTGTATTTTGAGTAGAGATGGGGTTTCACCATGTTGAACAGTCTGGTCTCGATCTCCTGACTTGAGGTAATCTGCCTGCATCGGCTTCCCAAAGTGCTGGGATTATAGGCATGAGCCGGCGTGCCTGGCCGTTTTAAAGAACTTTTCATAATTTTCTCCAGAAATATATATTTTCAAGATTTTGTTCTTTTAGGGTTTCAGCATTCGTGATTATGGCATTTGGAATTGTGTCTTTCAGGATTATGATTGGCTTCCCTTGCTGCCACATAGAGTGGTTCTCCAGTCCTGCTTCTCCTGAGTGGGCCTGGCATTGCTAGTCTATGCTGAGATAATGTGCCACTTTTCCCATTTTTACAGGTAATTGGGCTTGGTACTCCAAGGAGGGCAATTCTCCTGGGATGTCCGCTTCTTTCTTGCCCCTTTGAGTCAAGTTGCTCCCTGCCTCATGTTTCCCAGACCACTGCGCTTGGTGTTTAGGCACACTTTCTGCTGTGAAGCCCTGGATGTCCAATTACAGCTTTCATCCAGAGTTTCAGCTGCTTTCCCTTAAATTCCAAAAATACAGTGGGTCAGTCCACTGTTTTAGACATTCCAAACTTCACTAGGTCAAGTTGCCAATGCAATGCTCTTACTACCATTGGGGAGTAGTAGGGAGTAGAATTGGCTTTGATGTGCCTTATGTTATGAATGGATGATCTGAGCTATTTGCAAAGATTTGCATAATCATTACATACATTATATACAATCAACCCACATATTCACTTATCCCAAAGCAAATTGAACTGAAAACAGAACTTCAGTTTTGAACACGTTCTCTCCCCGCCCCCTTTCCAGATCCTCTTATTTCGTTTCTGGGAATACACCACTACATGTGCCCAAACCTGAAACTTGGGCATCTTCCCTGTCTACTCCTTTCCCTTTATACTTCCCATCTAATCACTTACCAATCCCCATCCTTCTATTTCACTTCATATGTTTTTTTTTTTTTTTTTTTTTTGCTACATCCTCAACACCTCATCTTATTCACTCATTCTTTCTTCTCTGAATTCCTAATACAGGCTCCTAAACAAGTCTCGCTGCTTGATAATCTTAGCCCCTTCCAACTCATATTCCACAATTCTTTCAGCAATCTTGTAAGAAAATAGGTCTTATGTCACTTCCTTCCTGAAGTCCAGTTTTGAGTCCTTTGTGTGTTTGGCATGTGATCTGGACTCTGACTTGGCATTTAAGGCACCATGTGATCTAGCTCCCATCTATGTTTCCAGTTCACGTCCCTCCCATTCTGTTCCCCTGCCATCTTTAATTACTAACAACCACCAAATGCACCAGGTGGTATCATGCCTCCTTGCTTTTGAGCAGTTTGCTTTTACTAGGATGCCCCACTCCCATACTAGTTTTCCTAGTTTCTTAAAAATGCTTTGACTGTTAGTTCTTCCCAAAGGCATTTCCCATCTCACCTTCATCCATGCCTCCATTGCACTTATCTCCATAACTGTCTTTTTCTCCTATTAGATTATGAGTAGGGATTATGTTTTGTTTTGTTGTCTAACACATATGAATAACCCTAATCAAAATGATTTCTTAGTACTTGCATGCTTTTTCACTCAGCCATGAAAATAATGGCTGCATAATTGCCTCATATATTTAACTTAACATATTAATTTATTCGTTTTAACTCTCATACTTACCTTATCAGGTAAGGTACTGTTATTTTTATTTTCATTTTGTAAAATGAAAGTGCAGACTGCTTAGGAAGTTTCCCCAAGTTACACAGTTGCTAAGTGACAGAGCCAGGATTTGAACATCTGACTCCAGAGGTCACTGTCTTGTTCCTGCTGCTTGAGGGCTGCCCTGGGTGCTTGATAAATATCTGGTTAGTGGACATTAGGATGGGAGTGAGAAGTTTGGGAAGATACTCCTTATCCTTCTAGCCCATTTGTACCTCTTAAAAGAGGCAAAATGTTTAAACTGGTGTTGCGGCCCCTTCCCACTTACAGCTCCCTCCCCATGGGTCCGTAGCGTAGTGTGTACCTTCCTTTACTCTCTGACCCTTTGCATGATCAGTGTTTTCTTTCTTAGAACATAATCCAATAACCTTACAATCATGATAATGATGACAATGAGAGTTAACATTTCCAGGATGTTGACTGTATCATATTTTAAAAATTTACCACTGACAGTAGAATAAAGCCTCTATAGCCCTTAGTAAAGAAATTTTAAACAAAATTTATTGTATGTATTCATGCCATATAGGCATGAATCCCCACTGCTTGCATGCAAGCTGCCCTGTTTGGGATTTTAAGCTTCTTCCTGCTGTTATCGGGATGTAAAGGCTGACTTGCTCCTTCTTTGACTAGCCCCAGCCTACACCCCTCAGAAACCTGACTTAACTTTCTCTCCTACCACCACTCAGTCCCACACCCGGGGAAGCTGTAATGCAATTAATAGTTGCATTACCTTAGGATAATCATTCAATCTTGCTGAGCCACAGCTTCTACCTCAGTTGTTTTTCTGTTGTTGTTGTTGTTTTTTTTCTTCTGTTGTTGTAGTTTGTTTTGTTTTTTTGAGACAGGGTCTCATTCTGTCACCTAGGCCGGAATGCAATTGCATGATTATAGCTCACTGCAGGCTCGATTTCCCAGACTCAAGAGATCCTCCTGCCTCAACTCCTGAGTAGCTAAGACTACAGGTACATTCTTCCACGCCTGGATAAACTTCTAAAATTTTTTGTAGTGATATGGTCTCACTACATTGCCCAGTTTTGTCTGGAAATCCTGGCCTCAAGTGATCTTCCTGCCTCAGCCTCCCAAATTTCTGGGATTACAGATGTGAGCAACCCCCTCTGGCCCTTACTTCTTTCAAATGAGAGTAACAATTATTCCTGCTTCATAGAGTCATCTCCTCTGGTCTATCTTCCCTGACCCTGCCCCTGTCATCTCAGGAAAGAATTAACCTCCTCTTCATTTTAGTGCTTATCCACCTTGCTCAGACCAATGTGTGTGTTACACTCTACTGTAATTGTTTGTTTATTTGTCTGTTGTCTGCCCCACCTACTGGATTGTTAATACCTCAAGGACAGGGACAATGGTATAGTTTTGAGTACCTTATCCCTAGATCACCTGTTAGACTGAATTCCACAACTACCACCCACCTTTCTCGAGAGTCTCTCATTTGTAGTTGCTTTTCATCCACAAAGCCACCCACATCATCCATTTGGATTTCAAATCACTTGAGTAAAACTGATGGGGTAACATACTAGGGATCCTACCCACCTTAGACAGGAGAACACAGAAATGCTTCTGGTCATGGTATTCAAGCTTTGTCCCATCAAACCATACTAACCAGGTCATCCTAAATCTAAGGGATAGACAAGAACTTCTGCTGATGATTCAGCCAAAATATCTATGACATCTTACAAGAGGTTCCCATTTCTAGACCAGAACTTGGACAGGGGGTGAACTGTGAGTTGATTTCCAGAAGTGTGGCTCTGAATGGGGGCGGAGTTGTTAGAGACATGCTATTGAGAGGTGTCTGAGTCTGCAGAATTTGTGATGAGAGCCGGTTCCTTGGATGGTACTCTTCCTCATCCTCTTTCAGATCTCATGGCCTATGATGGCTCAGGTGTCCAGAGATTTGTTTGTGCTGAATATTATTTGGAACATTGAATCAAGCATACATCTTTTTAATAGTTAAGGTTATCCCTCTCTCCAGGGATAATTTCACCTGGGACAGTGAGGAAATGGAGCTTGGAGTGTGTACCCTTCCTATCATCAAAGAGGAGGAGAGGGCGAGCATATTCCGAGTTGAGTAAGTGGAACCTCTCCTACAGATGTGCCCTTCACTCCCATTTCCTGCTCCAGACCAACCCTTTGGAGATTATTTTCAGGGAGATGTCCCTCTTCTTGTGAGGCCGGAGACTTTTCTATTTATAAGGCTGGTGCATGTGACGTGTCTGGGCAAGCATACAGCAAAACCACAGAAAAACCAGGGATTAAAGAAATGAAACGGGGCAAACTAAGAAACGCCTTTTGCAGAACTTCTCTTAAGTTTGAGATAAACACCTCCACCTTCCCTCCTCCCTCTTCAAGTTCACAGTTTATTTTTCACTGTGTTCAGCTTGTGGCAGTAACCTCTACTAGAGAGAAGGGAAAATGAGTTGTTCCAGTGAGGTGACTTCCCTAAGCAGCACAGTCCTCTGAGTTCAGGACTGAAAGAAAGTGAGAAGAATCTCTTCTGGGATGAGATCTTAAAAGGCAAGGAAACAATGGCCTCAGTCAGTTGAGGGTGAGTGCATTTTCCCAGCAGGTGCATTGAGAACCATCTCCCTTCAGACATACTCTGTGGACTCGTGATTTCGGCACTGGACCAATCTAAGTCACAAAGAGCAGACAGCTCTGTCCCCTTTTCCAGAAATATCAGACTTATGGGAAGATTTCTTCTGAAGATTCCTATCCTCTTTCTCTCACCTGTAATGAATTACATCTGAATGATGCTTCCACCGGCCAAGTTCCAAGTGCCATCTTTTCCTTCAAGGAAAAGGCCCATAAGTCCTCTCAAGCGATTCTCAGCCTTGGCATATGCAGTGGCTTCATTCAGATTCCAGCAAAGAGGAACTGGCAGGGCATGAATAAGGGCAGAAGGTAATTGAGGAGCCGGGGCTGGTTTTAAGGCAGGACAGAGCCCAGCTCCACGAGCTGAGCTGGAAGGAATTTGCTGTATGTGCCAGATGTCATAAAGAGCTGCTGAGCTAGTTGAGCTTTCTAGCGCTCAGAAGCAAATCAATCAGATGAGCTGCAACTGCGGCTCTGCCACAGACCATGAGCTAATGCAGGCTGTACCCAGTGAGCCAGTGCCATGGGCACTGGAGCCGGCAGTGGGAGAGGGTGAGCCGACATAGCTAATGCCTAATGCCAGGAGGGAGAGACAAAGGGGCCCCTTCTTTAACACTGAGAATAGCCCCAGAGTGAATACAGCCTTCGACAGCTGTGGTTTCATTCTCATCACCGCTGGGCGAGTTGGGGGTGCTAATTGTGAAGCTAGAGAGCTGTTAACATCAGATCAGATTTGTTGAAGGAGAGGGGTAAGATGATACTTAAGACCAGTATCTGCAGTGGCACAGGCACAAAAGCCCTGTCTCAGGAGAAGGAAGGAAAGAAAGGCAAAAAGGCCATGAGAAAATGAAAGAAGCTGGTTGATTGACCCCTCCTCTGTGTCACCTCAGCAACTTGTCCACATCATTGTTACCGCACTTATCACACAGTTGTAAGATGGTAAGGAGGATCTCCCATTCATTGAGCTTTTACTATATGCCAAGCACTGTTAAAGGAGTTTAACATACATTGTTTCATTTAATCCAAATTCAGAGAGGTTAACCGACTTTCCCAAAGATGTGTACACACACACACACACGCACACATATATATGTGTATGTGCACATTTGTGTGTGTGTGTGTGTGCACATGAGCATAGCTATTGAATTAGTCAGATTCCAAATCTAGTTCTCCCTGACTCCAAAACTAAAATCTCCCCCATTATTACCATTTAGCCTCTTATTTCCAAAGCAGGTACTTTATAAGACTTTGTGAATTAATAAGCTATAGTACTGATGGTCAAGAGAATAAGATGAATCAAAGTCATCCAGTTTGGAAATTAAAAAGAGAATCTTCCCTGGAAGTCAAAGAGAAGGACATGCATTGGACATATGGTTGCAGATTGAAGTTTTCCATTTTCTCTCTCTGTAATAGCCCTGGCAGACAGCTAATAAGGAAAACATATTGCAGAAGGAATCTTCTCTTCTCTCAGCTCACATGATGCAGATTTCTGGTAGCAGCAGAGTTTGCTGAAAACAAATAATAATCTGACAATGGGTAAATTCAACCCCTTTCATCCCAGTGGAATAAATATGCCAAGGGATCCCCACATGTATCCCTTTGAGGATGCACCATATTTAAAGAAAGAATTGAGGAGGGCAGCAAGGAGAGAGTGACTGTTGTCCTCAGCAACTGTGAGTTCATGGGATGCCACTTCCCTCCCACCATGCTCAGCTTGTTCAATTGATGAAATGATTTCAGATTGTTTTACAAAGGCAGATAATCATTCACGCCATTTATATAAGGATAGAGGGATCACTGTTACATTGTTATTATAAAACTTCCAACAAGAAAATATTCAAGCTAGCCTATGGAAAGGAATTCATCTTTGAACACAAACAATGGGCAAAACTATTCCTGACAATAGAAAACTCCAGGCCTCTACACTCCTTTTGCCTCTCTGTTTTGTTCAGTTTAAATCAAGATAAAAAGATGGAAAGCACAACTCCTTAGGGTGGTATGAAATCCACAGAGGCTTTTAACAAAGCTGTCTAACAACAAGTCAGTTCAGACATTCCAGCCTCTTTGGTATTCCTTACCAAAGAAAGAGCACAAGCAGCTGTTTTTGCTCAGTTCTGTGGGATCTGCATGCCAGCACTTCTGCTGAGAAATGAACAGCGTTCATAGGAACACTTCTCCTTGCCTATTCTGCTCTCCTATGGGCGTTTTCTTCTTTGAACCAGTGCATTGCAAGCACTTGCATACTGTTTAGCAAGTCATTTAAAATAATTCAGAAATATCAAAGTTTGTGCATCATTTACTTGCAAAAAGTGAATTTGAACATCTCAAAAGTTACCTTTTAAAAAATTGCTCTCCCCCATAAAATTAAACTGAGTTATCCTATGGCCCAGAATTCTATTTGTAGGTACACATCGGAGAGAATTGAAAACATATGTTCACTTAACAACTTGTATACAAATACTCATAGCATTATTCATAATAGCCTCAAAGTAGAAACAAACCAAATGTCCAACAATGGGTGAATGGACAAACAAATTGTGATATAACCAGGCAATGGACTATTATTCTGTAATTTAAAAAACGAAGCACTGATTCAAACTACAACATGGATGAACCTTGAAAACATTATGCCAAGTGAAAGAAGTGAGACACAAAAGATGATATTTTGTATGCTTCCATTTATATAAAATATCCGGAATAGATAAATCTATACAGATAAAAAGTAGATTACTGGTTGCCCAGGGCTGGATGGGATGGGGCTATGGGGAGTGACCGCTAATAGGTATAGAACTTCTTTTTAGGATAATACAAATATCCTGGCATTTGATAGTGATAATAGTTGCACAAGCTTGTGAGTATATTAAAAACTGCTGAACTGGATGCTTCATTTAATATTCTTTTTTTTTTTTTTTTTGAGACAGAGTCTCATTCTGTCACCCAGGCTGGGGTGCAGTGGTGCAATCTCGGCTCACTGCAACATCCACCTCCCGGGTTCAAATAATCCTCGTGCTTCAGCCTCCCGAGTAGCTGGGACTACAGGTGTGCACCACTACATCTGGCTAATTTTTGTATTTTTAGTAGAGATGAGGTTTTGCCATGTAACCCAGACTGATCTTGAACTCCTGATCTTAAGTGATCTGCCTGCCTCAGTCTCCCAAAGTGCTGAGATTACAGGCATGAGCCAATACACCTGGCCTGAACTGTACACTTTAAAAGGGTAAATTTTATGGTATGTGAGTAATATCTTACTTTTTCTAAGTGAGGGGGAGGGGAAAGAAAAAAATATTCTAGAATTATAAAAATACAATAAAATGTACTTAATAATAAAATATTAAATAAAATATTATAGAAATTTCCATGTACCTTACAATCTATGAGCCTCAGTGAAGTGTAGCCCATGACCAAGTGTCTTGTATAATTGACCTTCATCATTCAATGAGACAGTAGAGCATTGAGACATTGAGATTAAGAATATAATCCCTGAAGCCAGGTTGCCTGGGTTCAAACTCTGAACTTACACCTGCTAGCTGTGTGAGCAAGTTATTTAACTTCTCTGGAGGTCTGCTTCCTTATCTGCAAAATGGAGAATCTTACAGCTGCCTCGTAGAGGTGTCTTTGACGATTAAGTGAGCTAATAGGTGAATAGTAGAATAGTGCAGTTTTTTTCTATCATCATCTTCATCATCATCATCATCATCATCATCATCAATCATCATATCATTATCATCTTGAGCATCACAGTGGAAACAACGTGGTGACCTATTTTCTATATTGCATCCAACCTAAATTATACAATTAGCATTTATGTGTAGTCACATATCACTTTATGATTTATATTTAATTTTATGTATGAACCACATCTTTCTAGCATGGCTGTAAGTTATTTGAAAGCAGGAGCCCACATCCATTCTTTCCACTTGTTCTCCATTCCCCAGCATTGGGCCCTGCAGTGGCCCATACTCAGCTCCTCAGATGCACTGGCTCACTTTTCCCTAGGGTCTGGGTTACTGGTTAGTTGGTCCCAAGACGACTATTATGGTATGATGTGTACTCCCACCACTGACCACCAAAAGACGGCCAATCTGACTGTGCAACAGATTACAGGAATTTATACTGCTCTTAGAACCATGGCTAGCGAGTACACTTTAAGTTCCGACCACATGGTGCTAAAGCTGGAGTTTGTATATTGTTCTGGGCCCAAAGAGCTGTTTGCTGGTGGCGCCTAGGGACTGTGGTTTATGCGGCTGGCTAGTTATTATTTTGGTCCTGAGAGCCTTTCATTGTCACCAAATTCCAGGGCTGGAAACAGCAATGTGACATGGAAAATCACAGCCACTCTATTGGGCAAAAGTCTTTCTATGAGCAGCTCTGATGCAAGAACAAGAAACGCACATGTCCGCATGCAGGGCGTTCCCTAATTGGCGGATCTGTGGCGCTTAGTCTGCCCCTACCTCCCTCTCTTGGTCAACATAGGCTTTAAAACCTGAGGGTCTGGAATGGTGATTGTTTCCTAAATGACAAACCCAAGGGTTTAGATTGCATTCCAAGAGAGGGAATCTCTGTTTTCTTCTTTACCGTGTTATTTTATTATCACTATTATTGAAGTCATTTCAGCCACTGTTTTCTGTTTGTTGTAATAAATCAGGTTTGGGCGCTTGGAAAATAACATGACCAGGAATCTAGCGACAGCTCTCCAGCACCTTGGGAAGACTGTAAGGCTGATTGTTAGTGGAGTCTTCCAAACAATTTGTAGTCTTCCAAGCTTTATTTTCAAAAATGGCCCTCCTTTTTCTTTTTCTTTCTTTCTTTCTTTTTTTTTTTTTTTTTTTGAGACAGAGTCTCACTCTTGTCAACGAAGCTGGAGCTATCTTGGCTCACTGTAACCTCTGCCTCCCAGGTTCAAGTGATTCTCCTGCCTCACCCTCCAGAGTAGCTGGGATTACAGGCACCTGCCACCATGCCCAGCTAATTTTTTGTATTTTTAGTAGAGACGGCATTTCACCATGTTGGTCAGACTGGTCTCGAACTCCTGACCTCAGGTGATCTGCCTGCCTAGGCCTCCCAAAGTGTTGGAATTACGGCCATGAACCACTGCACCAGCCGACCCTGATTTCAATTCCCAAAATGGATCCCCTTTCTACTCCGAAAACGGCCCTACCTCGGTCCCACTCCAGGAGCAGGAGGCTGTTGAGAAAGTTTTATTGAGAGCTAAAGTCCAATATTGACAGATGCACTTGTTTAGAATTGTTTCCCCCAAATTATTATGGGCTGATTTGGAGATCCTCTTGCTTACCTCTGCGTCCTAGACTCTTCTGACTGTGGGTGACAAAAGCCACAGTGCAGGGTGTGTGGCCGAGATGTGCATGATTGTGGAGACTGATTTGAGAATGCTATGCCAATGAGGGGATAGTCTCAGGGTGTGTTTTGTGATCCTGAATGGAAGCCTCAGTAAGAGATAATGAAGGGATTCTTCTCTCTACTGCCATATACAATGGTACTTTTCAGCTGTGTGGCCCTAATTAGCAGTAGCTAATTAATGCTCAAACACCTTGGTGGGGACTGGGCGAGAGGAAACTGAAACAGAGAACAAAGTGGTTGTCTAAAGCCCCTAAGGAATTGGGAGGGGATTATGTCCCAAGGTTTCCGGGCTTCCTGCGGCTCCCTGTGAGACTGTGTCCCTAATTCCTGTATGGTGGCTTTGGTACAAGTCCTACTGTCTTATTCAAGTCCCTGTAATAAAGTTGTGTTCTGGAGGGAAAAGGCGTGGCTTTTACTTTCTCTCTGCTCTCATGTCAAGCCAGGAGCACTGGAGCAGTCATACTACTCAGGAAAACCTCCTTTTGCTCAGCAACTGAGAACACATTTGGTATGCTCGCCTTTTCTCCTTGTTTATTTTCAGGGTAGTGATAAAAGCATGGAAAAAACATGAGGGAAAACCAGTAAATTTCAGTACTATTTCAATACATTTGCAAAGGGCAAACTGTTTAGAATTTCTCTTGCCCTGTCTGAAGTTGGAAACTCTCACCACAGCAGGAAACACAACTATTTTGACTTGGCAAACTAAACCAAACAGCATGCACCTGCAACTGTGCGTCCCTGACGTGAGTAGCTGTGGCCAGAGGGTCAGTCTGTTCTCAGTTTTTCATCCAGAAACCACATTCTGCAAATGGAGAGAAAACCACTGTTGGATTAAAGGAAATCCTTGCCATAGAGACTAAGCACACAACTTTAATTAACTCATCATTTTCTAATTAGCATCCCCAGAGTCCTGTGCCTGGGCAGCTTATGTTGCAGAATGTGCCATCAAGCTTTTCCAAACAGCTTTATAAAATAAAGTTTTGTTTTCACAAACCTTTCTTTTAAAAAGTTTAGAAAATGGAGGAAAACATTTGAAAACAGGGTAGACCACCCAAAATTCATTCATATAAAATCACTTAATGATTTTGGTGTATTTGTTTAGAATCATTATATGTATTTTAACTCAACATAGTCGAGACTATATCATATAGAGAAGGGCCTTTCTCTGTTTTTTCATTTAATATCTTGTGCAGGCATTTATTTCAGTACAAAATTGTTACCAGTAATAACAATTACTGATATATCAGCATATTGTACTTAGTAGAAGTACTGTAACTTATTTAACCATTGTTGCTACTTACATTCAAAGTGAACTTTAGAATTAAGTTTCTAGAATTCCTTATAACATTTTAACTTAGGAATTTCATTCAATTTAGGAACTTAATGTGAACTAGTTAATTTCACCATTAAAAAACACACAGACTATCACATCATAGATTCATTTTTTTCTATTAACATTATCACCTTGTCTTGCTTATTGTTTTTAAGTGCATAGATACATGATTTTATTCTTTTTTTTTTTTTTCTTTGAGAGGGATTCTCACACTCTCACCCAGGCTGGAGTGCAGTGGTACGGTCTTGGCTCACTGCAAGCTCTGCCTCCTGGGTTCATGCCATTCTCCTGCCTCAGCCTCCTGAGTATCTGGGACTACAGGCGCCCGCCACCACGCCCAGCTGATTTTTTGTATTTTTAGTAGAGTCGGGGTTTCACCGTGTTAGCCAGGATGGTCTCGATCTCCTGACCTTGTGATCCGCCCACCTCGGCCTCTCAAAGTGCTGGGATTACAGGTATTCTCATTTTTTAAAAAATGGATTAAAAAAAGAAAAAAAAACTACGCCAGTAAATTCCCCTCTGGCAGACATTTAAGTCAATTTAAAATTTTTACTATGATAAAAAATGGTATCAAAAACTTGTGAAGATACCTTTACACTTATTTGCAAGTATTTCTCTAAGATAAGCTCCTGGAATATGGATGAAAGGGTATTCATAATTTCAATTTTGATAGTTCCTGCCAAGTTGTCCTTAAGTAAGGCTGCACTAGTTTACACTTCTATTAACAGTGAATGAGAAGTTTCTGTTTTCTCACACTGGATGCTATGAAAATTAAAAATATTTGCCAATCTGGTGAAAAATACAATCTCAATACTGTTTTCCCTAATTACAATGAAGTGAAACATATTTTCCAACGTTTGTGACCATGTGTACTTCTTCTTTGAATTGCCTTTACTTTATCTACTTTATCTTTATATATTGTATATATTCAGCCTTTGTCTGCTATATGCTGTGCAAATGTTTTCTCTCAAGCTCTTCCTTCTCTTTTAACATGTTTTGCCATCTTTCCTTGTTAGGTTATTCATTTTTATGTGGTACTAGCATAGTTTTCATTTAAAATGATTAAAAAGATAAAATCTTCTGATTTTCCTCTAATTTTCTATTCCATAACAATATAGATTAACAACGTTTAAACTTTTAATCTATGTAAAATGCAACGTTTCTGTGTGGTGGAGGGAAACATCTAAGTTTTTTTTTTTTTTTTCCCCCCTATGGAGTAGGCTGTTGTCCCAGTTCTAATAAATGAATTGTCTATTACTGTCTAGAAATATCTTCATGGCCATATCCTAAAACTGTGTGTGTGTGTGTCTGTATGTGGGCACATATGTACATATTCTTGACCTTTATTTTGTCCAAGATCTAATGTAACATTGTATTTATTACTGTTTATATATGGCTCTGATATCTGGTAGGGAAAATCTATTTTAACTATAATTTTTCAAAAATTTCACGGCCAATCTTTTGTTTTTTCTCTTTCAAATGAACTGTATAATTGGCTCATAGAGCTCCTGTAAAAATATTTCTTTTGGGATTTTGATTAGGAGTGTTCTGTATTTTATGTTATTTTGGGGGAAATTGACCTCTTTATAATATTGTCTTTCCATCAAGGCATATAGTGTGTCATTGCACTAGTCGGGTCATCTTCACGTTCCCACAATAAAGTTTCATATTTCTCTTTGTATAGGTCTTGCAT
The DNA here is from genome assembly GCF_002776525.5 of Piliocolobus tephrosceles. Classification (NCBI taxonomy): domain Eukaryota; kingdom Metazoa; phylum Chordata; class Mammalia; order Primates; family Cercopithecidae; genus Piliocolobus; species Piliocolobus tephrosceles. The sequence continues at coordinate 23,588,858 of NC_045451.1, read as the reverse complement.
ACTTCTCATTAGATTTATTTCTAGGTATTTTAAAGTTCTATAGTGATAATGAATTACGTCTTATTTTTTCATGTCTTTTAAAAATTGCATATTTTTTGTGCCTTGACACTTTGACATGGACCTAGCTTTGGATTTGGAGAGAGACAACTAATAATTTTTCAGTTGATTCTTTCAAAATTTTGATAGATCATCATACATTTGAATGTAACGTTAAATTAGTTCCTTTAATTGCCTTCTCATTCTTTTCATTTTCTTATTGCATTGGCTACTTTGCTAGTATAATGTCAATTTGTAATAGTAATAGCAGGCAACTTTGCTTTTATTGATGCTTCAAGGAAGATTATAAACAAATACTATGATAATGCTTGCTTAGATTTCTGGTAATTACATGTATTAGGATATAGACGTAATTGCTGTAATAGAAAAATCCCAAATAATAGTGTTTCACATGAACAGTCTGGGAGTAAGCAGTGCTGGGTGGTCTAGTAGCTTACCTATGCCATTATCAGGGTCTCAGTATCTTTCTGTCTTGCTTCTCTGCCCTAGAAAATACAGAGCTTCTATTTCATGACCTGATAGGGCCATTCCAGCTACTACCATCATTTCTGTGTTTCAGTCCTTAGGAAGAAAGAAATACAAAAGGGAGGGTACAGTCCTTCTTTTTAAGGGCACAGCCCAGAATTTGCACTCATCACTTACACTCACGTCCTATTGAACAGAACCTAATTTCATGGGAACACTTCTGTGCAAGGGAGGCTAAGAAATGTGGTTTTCTGTTGAGTAACAAATGTGATTTTTAGTCTTATGTTTGGCTAAAAATCTTCCCACCATGGAAGGGAGGAAGAATAGATACTGGGGAAATTAACAGTTGTTATCACATTGTATTTATTCATTTTAGGGAATCTTTCTTCTCTTCCTCACACAATGAAAGCTTTTACTGAAAATTTATCAAATACACTTTTTAGTATTTACTAAGATTATCATAATTTTCTCTCTCAAACTCAGTCAATATTGACTTATAGGTGAAGGAATCATAATTTAAACATTTCGTTTGGGATGAAGATGACTTTTATATATCATCTTAAAGACATGTCAAATTTGACATTCATTCTTTTCTTTCTTTTTAAAATTCAAGTAATTTTTCTATCCAGGCATCTACTTAAAGGTAAATTATTATCTATTTATTATCAGTTATTTAAAGTTTGATAGAACAAAATCCTAAAACTGCTTAGGCTGATATTCTTTTCAAGGAGGGAACTTTGTCAAATTCTTTCATTATTTCCCCTCTCTGTTTAATGGATTATTTAGTGTTTTCACATCATTTTAATTAATTAGATAATTGATATTTTCTATTTTCTTATAATTAAATAGGCCAATGTTTTCCACAATTTTCTGACTTTATTATCTTATTTTGAAAGAGCAACCCTTGTTTAAGTAGTCAACAATGCATATGTGTATGAGCATTCACTTTTAACACTTCAATTCTGGGATTTATTTTGGTGCATGAGTAACCTAGAAATTTTAATTTTCTTCTAAATGGCTACCTAACTGTCACAATAGCATACATTAATTAATCCATCATTTGCAAATGAATTGAAATTCCTAATTTAATTTATACTAATTTCTTATATCTCTACATTAGTTTATTTCAAAAAGATTATTTGATCTGTTTCATTGATCTGTTCTAGGATGAAAGTTACCTGTTAACTACTCTAAAATCTTATAGTTTTAAAATTTACTTTATAATCTGACGGAGCAAATCATCTTTTAAAAACTTCTTGGCTCTCAGAAGTTTATTTTTCTAGATTAACTTTAGGATACGTTGGCCAATTAAAATATTGTAAGAGGTTTTGATTAGAACTGCATAAAAATCAAACATTAAATCTGTAGAAAACAGACATTTTTATAATATTGAATGCTCCAACCCAGGAATATGGGTTCCTGGATTGAATCTCACCATCTATTTAGGCCTGTGCTACGTACTTCAGTAAAGTATTATAATTTTTCTCATGTAGAGCCTGCAATTTTTTGTTAATTTAATTTCTAGGTTACATATATGTATGTCTAAAGTAAATGGTATACTTTTTCATTGCATTTAATTGGGATAGTTCATATTTCTTATATTAAAGTCATAATATTTGTATATTTTGGGACCAGCCACCTTACTAAGAGACCTTATTAGTTTTTCTAGTTTTCTTCTTGAGATTGTCAAGTGGGCAGCAGCATTTTTCCTTTGATGTATTATATTAGATTTTCATTCTTCTTTTCCTTGAATAAGCCAGGTTCTTTAGGTTACAATTTTTATTATTTAAAGCAAAATAGAGTTCATTTACAGGATCAAAGGCTAGAGATAGGCCAGGAACATGATGAGGCAAGTGAAGCTGTTTCCTCAGATGCCAAATTTAAGTGATATCAAAAAGCTCACGAATCAAGATAAATAATATTTTAATGCAATAGTTTGTGTTTTAAATGAATATGAAAGAAATCCATGATGAAACAAATACCAACAATTTAAATATAGGTAAGTTTAGCAAGGAGAACTGGGCTCGGAAAAGCCAGGAGCCAGCAGATGTGGAGATGTCAGTAGCAGCTCTCAGTGACAACTGTACTTGTACTTGCTGCCCGTGGGATGAATCAGCTTTGAGAATGAGAGTGATTGGCATCGTTGGCTAAGGAGAGGGCAGGATTCTTTGATTGACTGTCCCAGACTCCACATGATGGGGGAAGGTAATTTTCCAAAAGGAAACAGGGGCACAGTTGTTAAAAACAATGATTGTCTACCATGTTGCAGTCCCACGATGCATTTTCTACATTGACCCCACCTCCACCTCCAACTGCCATCCTCCACATGTTAGGGCTACACCTCCCAAGAGACCACGTACCAAAGTGCCAGCTCTCCTTTGCTTCCTGCTATACAGTTTACTCAGAGCTGCAACCTTCATATGGAGACAGCATAAAAGATATTGATGAAGAGGCCGGGCGCGGTGGCTCAAGCCTGTAATCCCAGCACTTTGGGAGGCCGAGACGGGAGGATCACGAGGTCAGGAGATCGAGACCATCCTGGCTAACACGGTGAAACCCCGTCTCTACTAAAAACTACAAAAAACTAGCCGGGCGAGGTGGCAGCGCCTGTAGTCCCAGCTACCCGGGAGGCTGAGGCAGGAGAATGGCGTGAACCCGGGAGGCGGAGCTTGCAGTGAGCTGAGATCCGGCCACTGCACTCCAGCCTGGGTGACAGCGAGACTCCGTCTCAAAAAAAAAAAAAAAAAAAGATATTGATGAAGAAACTCTGGTAGCTTCAAAGAGTACTCTGTTGGAAAGGAAATGGCAGTCTAAGCCCTATTTTGAACAAACACTGGGTGTCCCTACTTGGGAGGGGACCTCATGGAAAGGCTGGAAACTCTTCCTGAAGAGATTCTTCTGCCTCAAGAGAAGTATGTTTTTGCCACTGATTGTTTCTCAGGCAAATTTAATAGGCTGTATTAGACTGATGAGAGTGCTTCTCCAAAGAGTTAACTACTCAACCTTAACTTATATATTTTCACAGGTATTTAATGAAAATTTCAATGAATTATATTTGACACAATTATTGATAAGATAGGTTTTACATCTACCACTTTAAAATTTATTTTCTATGTCTTTTTTGTTCATCTATTCTTTCATTACTGCATTCTTTTGTGTTAAATAGATATTTTCTGATATATCGTGTTAATTATCTTATTTCTTTTGCTCTATATTTTAAATTTACTTTCTTAGTGGTTGTCCTGAGGACTACAGTTAACATTTTAACTTAGGACAATTAGTTTGAATTAATACTTAATTTCAATTGTATACAAAACTTTGCTCAGGACTCAGGACTCAGCTGGGAATCTCATTAGGGATCCCTTGTCCCTGATGAGATGCTTTTCTCTTGCTTCTTTCAAGACATTCTCTTTGTCTTTGAACAGTCTGACTGTGGGTTGGTTGCCTAGATATAAATCTCTTTAGATGTATCCTACTTAAAGGTCATTCAGTTTTTCCTGGGTGTTGTCTGTCACGTAGAACCCTGCCCTGACTCTCCCTCACTCACTAATATTGCCTTGAGGCAGATTTCCCTCTTACGACTTTAGTAATGCCTTGCTTCTGAGAAATGCATTCTTTGGCAGTTTTACTGTTGTGTGATCATAGATTGTATTCCAAACCTAGATGGTGTAGCCTACCACACACTTGGGATGTATGGGATAGCCTACTATTTCTAGGCTAGAAATCTATATAGCATGTTACTGTATTGAATACTATATTAGTCCATTTTCATGTTGCTGATAAAGACATGCCTGAGACTGGGTAATTTAGAAAGGAAACAGGTTTAATTGACTCACAGTTCCGTGTGGTTGGGGAGGCCTCACAATCATGGCAGGAGGCAAGGAGGAGCAATGTAATGTCCTACATGGATGGTGGAAGGCAAAGGGAGAGTTCGTGTAGGGAAACTCTCCCTTATAAAACCATCAGCTCTCTTGAGACTTACTCACTATCTTGAGAACAGCACGGGAAAGACCTGCTCCCATTATTGAATTAACTCCCACCCCATCCCTCCCACAGCATGTGGGAATTCAAAACGAGATTTGGGTGAGGACACAGCCAAACCATATCAAATACTGTAGGCAATTTCAACACATATTTGAGTAAATATAGAAAAGATACAGTAAAAATATGGTATGAAAGATTAAAATATGATATACCTGTATAGAGTAATTACCATGAATGGAGCCTGCAGGATGGAAGTTGCCTAGGTGAGTCAATGAGTGAGTGATGAAGGGCTAGGACATTACTGTGCACTACTGTAGACTTTATAAACATTGTGCACTTAGGCTACACTAATTTATAGAAAAAGCTTTCTTCAATAATAACTTAATCTTAGCTTACTGTAATGTTTTATTTATAAATTTTAATTAAAAAAATTTCTATTGGTTTTTTTTGAAAGGAAGAATTAAACTGTTTTTATTTTATTTTATTTTATTTTATTTGTATTATACTTTAAGTCCTGGGATATATGTGCAGAACGTGCAGATTTGTTACATAGGTATACATCTGCCATGGTAGATTGCTGCATCTATCAACCTGTCATCTACATTAGGTATTTCTCCTAGTGCTGTCTGTCCCCTTACCCCCCATCCCCTGACAGGCTGCGGTGTGTGATGTTCCCCTCGTTGTGTCCATATGTTCTCATTGGTCAACTACCACTTAGGAGTGAGAACATGTGGTGTTTGGTTTTCTGTTCTTGTGTTAGTTTGCTGAGAATGATGGTTTCCAGCTTCATCCATGTCCCTGCAAAGGACATGAACTCATTCTTTTTTATGGCTGCATGGTGTTCCATGGTGTACATGTGCCACATTTTCTTTATCCAGTCTAACATTGCTGGACATTTGAGATGGTTCCAAGTCTTTGCTACTGTGAATAGTGCTGCAGTAAACATACGTGTGCTTGTGTCTTTATAGTAGAATGATTTATAATCCTTTGGGTGTATACCCAGAAATGGGATTGCTGGGCCAAACAGTATTTATAGTTCTAGATCCTTGAGAAATCACTACACTGTCTTCCACAATGGTTGAACTAATTTATACTTCCACCAACAGTGTAAAAGTGTTCCTATTTCTCCACATCCTCTCCAGCATCTGTTGTTTCTTGACTTTTTAATGATCGCCATTCTAACTGGTGTGAGATGGTATCTCATTGTGGTTTTGATTTGCATTTCTGTAATGACCAATGATGATGAGCTTTCTTTCATATGTTTGTTGGCTGCATAAATGTCTTCTTTTGAAAAGTTTCTGTTTATATCCCTCACCCACTTTTTGATGAGGTTGTTTGCTTTTTTTTCTTGTAAATTTGTTTACATTCCTTGTAGATTCTGGATATTAGCCCTTTGTCAGATGGACAGGTTGCAAAAATATTCTCCCATTCTGTAGGTTGGCTGTTCACTCTGATGATAGTTTCTTTTACTGTGCAGAAGCTCTTTAGTTTAATTAGATTCATTTGTCCATTTTGAATTTTGTTGCATTTGCTTTTGGTGTTTTAGTCATGAAGTCTTCACCCATGCCTATGTCCTGAATGGTATTCCCTAAGTTTTCTTCTAGGATTTTTTATGGTTTTAGGTCTTATGTTTCAGTCTTTAATCCATCTTGAGTTAATTTTTGTAAAAGGTATAAGGAAGGTGTCCAGTTTCAGTTTCCTGCATATGGCTAGCCAGTTTTCTCAACACCATTTATTAAATAGGGAATCCTTTCCCCATTGCTTGTTTTTGTCAGGTTTGTCAAAGATCAGATGGTTGTAGATGTGTAGTATTATTTCCGAGCCCTCTGTTCTGTTCCATTGTCCTATATTTCTGTTTTGGTACCAGTACTGTGCTGTTTTGGTTACTGTAGCCTTGTAGTATAGTTTGAAGTCAAGTAGCATGATGCCTCCAGCTTTGTTCTTTTTGCTTAGGAATGTCTTGGCTATATGGGCTCTTTTTTGGTTCCATTTGAAATTTAAAGTAGTTTTTTCTAATTCAGTGAAGAAAGTGAATGGTAACTTGAAGGGAATAGCATTGAATCTATAAATTACTTTGGGCAGTATGGTCATTTTCACGATACTGATTCTTCCTGTCCATGAGCATGTAGTGTTTTTCCATTTGTTTGTGTCCTCTCTTATTTCCGTGACCAGTGGTATGTAGTTCTCCTTGAAGAGGTCCTTCACATCCCTTGTAAGTTGTATTCCTGAGTGTTTTATTCTCTTTGTAACAATTGTGAATGGGAGTTTGCTCATGATTTGGCTCTCTGTTTTCCTATTATTGGTGTACAGGAATGCTTGTGATTTTTGCACATTGATTTTTATCCTGAGACTTTGGTGAAGTTGCTTATCAGCTTAAGGAGTTTTGGGGCTGAGACAACGGGGTTTTCTAAATATACAATCATGACATCTGTAAACAGAGACAATTTGACTTCCTCTCTCCCTATTTGAATACCCTTTATTTCTTCCTTTTGCTGGATTGCCCTGGCCAGAACTTCCAATACTATGTTGAATAGGAGGGGTGAGAGAGGGCATCCTTGTTTTGTGCCAGTTTTCAAAGGGAATGCTTCCAGTTTTGCCCATTCAGTATGATATTGGCTGCGGGTTTGTCATAAATAGTCTTATTATTTTGAGATACGTTCCATCAATACCTAGTTTATTGAGTGTTTTTAGCATGAAGGGATATTGAATTTTACTGGAGGTTTTTTCTGCATCTATTGAAATAATCATGTGGTTTTTGTCATTAGTTCTGTTAATGTGATGGATTACGTTTATTGATTTGTGTATATTGAACCAGCCTTGCATCCCAGGAATGAAGCCTACTTGATTGTGGTGGATAAGCTTTTTAATGTGCTGCTGGATTTGGTTTGCCAGTATTTTATTGAGGATTTTCGCATCAATGTTCATCAGGGATATTGGCCTGAAATTTTCTTGTTTTGTTGTGTCTCTGCCAGGTTTTGGTATCAGGATGATGCTGGCCTCATAAAATGAGTTAGGGAGGAGTCCCTCATTTTCAATTGTTTGTAATAGTTTCAGAAAGAATGGTACCAGCTCCTCTTTGTACCTCTGGTAGAATTCGGCTGTGAATCCATCTGGTCCTAGGCTTTTTTTTGGTTGGAAGCTATTAATTACTGCCTCAATTTCAGAACTTGTTATTGGTATCTTCAGGGATTTTACTTCTTCCTGGTTTAGTCTTGGGAGGGCATATGTGTCCAGGAATTTATCCATTGCTTCTAGAATTTCTAGTTTATTTGCGTATAGGTGTTTATAATATTCTCTGATGGTAGTTTGTATTTCTGTGGGATCAGTGGTGATCTCCTCTTTATCATTTTTTTATTGTGTCTATTTGATTCTTCTCTCTTTTCTTCTTTATTAGTCTGGCTAGTGGTTATCTATTTTGTTAATCTTTTCAAAAAACCAGCTCCTGGATTCATCAATTTTTTTGTTTGTTTGTTTGTTTTTTTGAGACAGAGTCTTGCTCTGTTGCCCAGGCTGGAGTGCAGTGGCTGGATCTCAGCTCACTGCAACCTCCGCCTCCCGGGTTCACGCCATTCTCCTGCCTCAACCTCCCGAGTAGCTGGGACCACAGGCGCCGCCACCTCGCCTGGCTAATTTTTTGTATTTTTAGTAGAGACGGGGTTTCACCGTGTTAGCCAGGATGGTCTCGATCTCCTGACCTCGTGATCCGCCCGTCTCGGCCTCCCAAAGTGCTGGGATTACAGACTTGAGCCACCGCGCCCGGCCGATTCATCGATTTTTTGAAGGATTTTTCATGTCTCTATCTCCTTCACTTCTGCTCTAATTTTAGTTATTTCTTGTCTTCTGCTAGCTTTTGAATTTTTCTCTTTCTTCTCCAGTTATTTTATTATTTATTTATTTATTTATTTTGAGAAGTAGTCTTGCTCCGTCGCCCAGACTGGAGTGCAGTGGCACCATCTCGGCTCACTGCAAGCTCTGCCTCCTGGGTTCACACCATTCTCCTGCCTCAGCATCCAGAGTAGCTGGGACTACAGGCGCCCACCACCGTGCCTGGCTAATTTTTTTTGTATTTTTAGTAGAGACGGGGTTTCACCGTGTTAACCAGGATGGTCTTCATCTCCTGACCTCATGATCCACCCGCCTTGGCCTCCCAAAGTGCTGGGATTACAGGCGTGAGCCACTGCACCAGGCCTGGTTCTTTTAATTGTGATGTTAGGGTGTCAATTTTAGTTCTTTCCCACTTTCTTCTGTGGGCATTTAGTGCTATAAATTCCTCTCTAAACACTGCTTTAGCTCTGTCCCAGAGATTTCTGGTACATTGTGTCTTGCTTCTCATCGGTTTCAAATAACTTACTGATTTCTGTCTTAATTTCATAATTTACCCAGTAGTCATTCAGGAACAGATTGTTCGGTTTCCATGTAGTTGTGTGGTAGTTGTGTGGTTTTGAGTGAGTTTCTTAATCCTGAGTTCTAATTTGATGGCACTCTGGTTTGAGAGACTGTTTGTTATTATTTTTGTTCTTATTCATTGGCTAAGGAGTGTTTTACTTCCAGTTATGTGGTTGATTTAGAATGAGTGCTATGTGGTGCTGAGAAGAATGTGTATTCTGTTTATTTGGAGTGGAGAGTTTTGTGATGTCTATTAGGTCCACTTGGTCCAGAGCTGAGTTGAAATCCTGAATATCCGTGTTCATTTTCTGTCTCATTGATCTGTCTAATATTGACAGTGGGGTGTTAAAGTCTCCCACTATTATTGTGTGGGAATCTAAGTCTCTTTGTCGGTCTCTAAGAACTTGCTTTGTGAATCTGGGTGCTCCTGTATTGGGTGCATATGTATTTAACATAGTTAGCTGTTCTTGTTGTATTGATCCCTTTATCATTATGTAATGCCCTTCCTTGTCTTTTTTGATCTTTGTTGGTTTAAAGTCTGTTTTATCAGAGACTAGAATTGCAACCCCTGCTTTTTTTTGCTTTCCATTTGCTTGGTAAATCTTCTTCCATCCCTTTATTTTGAGCCTATGTGTGTCTTTGCATGTGAGATGGCTCTCCTGAATACAGCACGCCAGTGGGTCTTGACTCTATCCAATTTGCCAGTCTGTGTCTTTTAATTGGGGCATTTAGTCCATTTACATTTAAGGTTAATATTGATATGTGTGAATTTGATCCTGTCATTATGATACTAGCTGGTTATTTTGCCCATTAGTTAATGCATTAGTTAATGCAGTTGCTTCATAGTGTCAATGGTCTTTACATTTTGGTTTGTTTTTGCAGTGGCTGGTACCAGTTTTGCTTTTCCACATTTAGTGCTTCCTTTAGGAGCTCTTGTAAGGCAGGCCTGATGGTGACAAAATCCCTCAGCATTTGTTTCTGTGGAGAAGATTTTATTTCTCCTTCATTTATGAAGTTTAGTTTGGCTGGATATGAAATTCTGGGTTGAAAATTCTTTTCTTTAAGAATGTTGAACATTGGCCCCCACTCTCTTCTGGTGACTTTTGGATGGCGGTTTTGTGTGGTCATCCTTTTTGTTGATGTTGATGCTATTGCTTTCTGTCTGTTGGTTTTCCTTCTAACAATCAGGTCCCTCTTCTGCAGGTCTGCTGGAGTTTGCTGGGGCTCCACTCCAGACCCTGTTTGCCTGGGTATCACTAGTGGAGGCTGCAGAACAGCAAAGATTGCTGCCTGCTCCTTCCTTTGGAAGCTTTGTCCCAGAAAGGCACCCATCAGATGCCAGCCAGAGCTCTCCCGTATGAGGTGGCTGTCGACTCCGGCTGGGAGGATTCTCCCTGTCAGGAGGCATGGGGATCAGGGACCTACTACAGGAGTCAGTATGCCCCTTAGCAGAGCTCAAGCACTGTGCTGGGAAATCCACTGCTCTCTTCCTAATTTCTGTTGGTTTTGGGGGAATGGGTGGTGTTTGGTTGCATGAGTAAGTTCTTTACTGGTGATTTGTGAGATTTTGGCACACCCATCACATGAGCAGTATACGCTGAACTCAGTTTATAGTATTTTATCCATCACCCACCCCGACCCTTCCCCCAAATCCATAAAGCCCATTATATCATTCTTACGCATTTGCATCCTCATAGCTTAGCTCCCACTTACGAGTGAGAACATATGATGTTTGGTTTTCCATTCCTGAGCTAACTTAACTTAGAATAATGGTCTCCAATTCCATCTAGATTGCCGTGAATGCCATTATTTCATTCCTTTTTATGACTAAATAGTATTCCATGTTGTATATATATACCACAATTTCTTTATCCACTCATTGAATCATGGGCGTTTGGGCTACTTATTTATTTATTTTTTTAATTTTTGACTCTTTTGTAATAACACTTAGTTTAAAACAAAAACATGTGGTATAGTTGTGCAAAATACTTCTTTTTATCCTTGTTCTACATATTTTTTTATTTAAAAATTTATTTACTTAAAATTTTTTTTGTTGTTAAAGACTGGGACACAAACACACACATCACCAATATCACTGTTTTCTACCTCCACATCTTGTCCTACTGGGTCTTCAGCAGCAAAAGCATGCATGGAGCTGCCATCTCTAAAATAAAGATTAAAATATAATATAGTAAATATGTAAACCAGTGATGTAATTAGTATCATTATCAAGTGTTATGTATTGTACATAATTGTATATGCTGTGCTTTTACACAACTGGCAGTGCAGTAGGTTTATTTTTACCAGCATCACCACGGTCATGTGGGTAAGGTGTTGCACCATGACACTATAACGACTACAATGTTTTTCAGCTTTATTATTATAATCTTATGGGAATGTGTAATGCGGTCAATTCTTGATGGAAACCTCTAAGGGTAAGGAGGAAGAATACAACTGTGTTTCATGTATGCTTCTTGATAAAGTATTATTTGATATATAATGGTTTATGACTCATATACCTGATATAAAAAGTATAATTTTTATCAGTATAAAGCTACCCTATTATTCTTATTCTGTGACTTTTCTCCTTTAAGTCTGACATTTCCACTCTGACTCTCTTTTTCTTAGCCTTTGCTTGGGAATTTCTCAGCTTTCCTTTAATTTCCAATGTACCCAGGCTATTTTGCTTTGTGTGTGTGTCTTTGGTGGAAAGAATATAATTGGATTTTATTTTTATTACAACATGAATATTATGCCTTTCATTAGGAAATTCAATCCACTTTCAAGTGTTGAATTATTTGTGTGTTTGCCACCGTAAGAGTGATTGTCTCATTGGAGACACTCAACAAATAAATATTAAATGAATGAACAATTTCTGATATTTTGATTTCCCTACTTTCTCTCTCTTCTATTAGTATAAATACATTTTAAATTTGCTCTTGTCTTCTGGAGACATCTTGTTTATAATTTTACTAGTAGTTAATTGTAGGTTTTAAAAATATATTCTATTTATGTGTATGTTTCTGAGGTTTATAAGTGCCTATTTTGTCTTTAACCACAATTTTGAAATGTTTGACTGATTTTCAAGCCCACAACAGACTATGAAGAATAACTAGCAGTCTTCATATCAGAGGCAGAAGTTAAGAATCTGCTGAATATAGCAGTAAAAGCCAGGATTGGTCATCTATAGGGTCTTATATCTTAGCAATACAACTGGAGTTTATAAAACTAGTTTATCAAGAATAATCCATGCATGTTGGCCACGGTGGCTCACACCTGTAATCCCAGTACTTTGGGAGGCTGAAGCAGGTGAATCATTTGAGCCCAGGAGTTTAAGACCAGCCCAGTCAACATGGCAAAACCCCATCTCCACTAAAAGTACAAAAATTAGCCAGGTGTGGTGGTGCATGCCTGTAGCACCAGCTACTTGGGAGGCCAGGGGGAGAGGATGACCTAAGCCTGGGAGGTGGAGGCTGCATCGAGCTGAGATTGTGCCATTGCACTCCAACCTGGGCAACAGAGCCAGACCCTGCCTCAAAAAAACAAAACAAAACAAAAACACAAAGAATAATCCATATAGTATGTTAGCAATGAAGGAACTGTTTCATTGAGAAATTGCTTCCAAAATAAAATCTGAATGAAATATTTGAGAAGTTAAATGTGTCAGATACAATGATCTCAGTCATTTATTATGTAGAGTCCCTAATGTCTTTATTATACTATTTAAGTTGCCTGTTTAGGTTTCATTATTAGCTCCAGGTGGACAGAAACTTGTTTTATACTAACACATAAGTGACCTGATTCAGGCTCTATTATAATACATATCTCTAAACTACATCTTTTGCACCTACGAAAAATAGGGAGAATGTGAATACCTAGCAGAGTAGTAATGTGGATTTTGGTCAAAATTAAATGAAATAATCCATGTAAAAGCATTTGGCACAGGGGTTGGCATTCATCACCTCCACCACTTACTAGGTATGTGACCTCAAGACAGTTTCTTAACCTTTCAATGCCTCAGATTTATCATCCCTAGTATAGGAATTATCATAGTACTTACCTCAGAGATTTAATATAAAGACCTTAGAGCAAAGCATGGTATAATATAAGTTCCAAGTAAATGTGAGCTATTATTAGTATTTCAATGCAGGAAGGACCACATTTATACTCTGGCAGAAACCATCAGAAAAGAGTTTTCTTTTTGGACACAAATCAAGAAAGCAATAGTTACAATGTGGTCCAAAGCAGGGAGATGGGATTGGGGCAGAAGACTGGTGTCTAGTCTGGGCCCACTCCTTGCCTGAGGAAACCTGGGTAGTCTTCAGTTTCTCATTTTGTATCACAGGGAAACATACCTGATGCAGATTTGATACGCAAAACATAAGAGTTACAGTGTATGAACATGTTCTATAATGTGTTATATCAATGCTATTTAGTAGGAACTATTTTTGATCATTTGACTGTTTTTATCACATTAGCACCTCCCATTCCATTAGCTTTCCTAGCCCCATCAGCATTCAGAAATGGATTCTATATATTTGTCAGCATAACCTCGATTTCCTTACTTTGCTATTCCTTGAATATATGTCATTAACCAGTCTGGGTACAATTAGTGCAAGGAGTAGAAATGAGACAATATTCTGTGAATTTCTAACTCTCCATTTTGGCAGAACTACTCTGGACCAGCCACTACAGCTGTCAGGGTGATTTATGATGTTCTTCACCAAGCTGACAGCCGGTGGAGAAAAAACTTCATGCAAGAAAAATTCCTTATATTTATTCTACCTAGTTTAATACCTGATGAACCATGTTATAAGAACAATTCTTAAAATAGCCTTGAGGAGAGCACCTCCACATTGCCCAGACATACAATTCATCATAGAAATACTGGTGGAAAATGGAGGGGAGATGGTGGTCATGCTGTGAACTTGACTGGCTTACAACCAATGTCTTATTGGTTGGAAACGTGGCAATAAGAAAAGCAGCCTAATGTACTTTAAGTGCTAACTGGCACTCTTCTAGTTGCTCTAAACTATTTTTCCTTACAGTAAGCCTTCCTCTTAGGTAATACTATTATCACATCAACATGATTGTAAATAAGAATGGAGAATCAACCCAAGAAAGACACAGCATGACTACCTCCAAAGCCACTTCATTTGGAGATAGAAATGAAGAGGTGTACAGTCCATCCTCAGTAGGGTTGCCTATGCTTTGTGCCTTCCTGAAACTTTTAATCATTAGAAGCCATCATAATCTTCCACATCAACACAGTCCATAAAGCATTTGTTATATATTGACTTATTTTGTATTGCTCTTTAAGGATATGCTATTTGTTCATCTTTTCTTCTCAACTAGATACTGTCTTTAACCTCTCTTATCTCTTCCTTTCAGCCTATACATATACAAAAGTCTCTTCAAAGAACAAATTGACCAACCAAGCAAAACCATTCCCTTCACTTCCTGTCTACTGTATTTACTTCCTTATCTGACTGAGCCCTCCATTTCCTGATAGAGCACGTTGCACTCATTGTCTCCACTTGGCACTCTCTGTTCTCTTGGCTTTGAGGGCACTACTCTCTCTTGCTCTATTCTACGCTGTCTCCTTTTGTTTTCGACATTTCTAACAACACCTTTTCAGCCTCCTCCTGTGGCTTTTCTCTCATCTCTCTTCCCCTTTCGTAGGGCTCATCTATTAACATTCCCTGGGATTCTTCATTTACTCCAATATCTTAAGTATGCGAACAGGTCTTGAATACATATTTATATTTTACTTTTTGAGACAGAATCTTGCTCTGTCACCCAGGCTGAAATGCTGTGGCATGATCATGGCTCACTGCAGCATTGGTCTTCCAGGCTCAAGCGATCTTCCTGCCTCAGGCTCCCAAGTAGCTGGGACTACAGGCAGGCACCACCATACCTGGCTGATGTTTTTGAATTTTTAGCAGAGACAAAGTCTCACTATGTTTCCCAGGCTGATCTCGAACTCCTAAGCTCAAGCAGTCCTCCCACCTCAGCCTCCTAAAGTGCTGAGAGCAACCGCACCCAAGTCAAATACATATTTCTAATGAGACATGTTACTAAAGCTCAGAATTATGTCTCCAACTGCCTACTGAACACTTCAGATACAACATATCAACAACTGAACTTACTTTCTCCCCAAACACTCTTTTTTATTCAGCTTTCTGATTGGGAGACCTCTGGAAATTACACTTAATTCTTTCTTCTCTTTCATTTGCTTCTGTGGCCCAGTTGATTCTACTCCTATTTCTTGAACACATTGTATTATTTCTATTCCACTTTCCATGTCCTCATTATTGTTCTCATTGCCTTTCACTTGAATTACCAGAACTCTCCTCATAATGTCTGTAGCCTTCGTATTTGCCCACCTTCAGTGTAATCCTCACCCAGTCCATATGTCATTAAGGTGGACTCTGAAAGCAAAATGACACTTAACAGAGGGAAAAATCCCTTAATTATGTCATTTTCCAGTTAAAAATCCTCAAATGGCACTCCATTGATTTCAAAGCAAAGTGTCTATTATTTGGGCAAAGTCAGGCACTTTTTTGCCTTGACTCTTGTTGGCCCTTTCAATGGAATCTGCATGATTCCTCTAATGCATTCTTTGATCCCCATTTATGCCCTTTACTGTCTCCAAACTTTACATGCACATGCAATTTCCTCTCCCTAGAGTGGCCTCCACTTATTTTTCGGCCTGGAAATCTCCAGGCATATTCTCTCTCAAAACTGCATTTAAGCACTATTCTTCTAGGAAGACCTCCCAAATCCAGTGTAGTATGAGACAAAACCACAGTATGTGAAATCTTAGGAAACCCTAACTAGATGCTGAAATGATCAGTTTAGTCTAAATTTATTTACAGACATTAGTTACTAGTAGGTAATGAAATAAATCAAGTTATTCTTTATCTATGAAGATATCATTTTTTGAGTAAGTCCCCAAGCATGGAGTTAGAAGACTCATCAGAGCAAGGGTATGAGTGTTCAGGAAAGCCTGTGCATACTTGGGTGATCTATATGAGTCAGAAATGCAGATGCATAATAAATTGGTTGGGATTTATTAATACATGCACCTGCTGATCTAACGGTGACCTATAGAACAAGCCCAAAGCAAACCAAAGATATTTTCAAGGCTCAAGTATATCAGGCATATGGGAAGCATGTAAATGTTCAAAGAGGATGTCCAGTAATGAGGAATCCAACATTTATCCCAATAGCAACATGTTAAATGCTCCCACTCCCATCTGACGATTGCTGCTCAAGTGTTTCCTTCTGAGGTAATTCCTTGAAAGTGTGTATACATGGCCAGTCTCCATGGCTGAGACATACACATGCATGGAACCTAGAAGCATAAGGAACAACTCTGAGGTCATTAGGAGCTAAAAGTACTGAACCTACACACTTGCCCTGGAGCAAGTATTCTTTAGCAGAAATGTCAAAGGGATTATAATAAAATGAACAAACAACAAGTCTACTCATAAAGCATCTTAAGCTTTATGGATAACTCCCCCATCATAAAAAGAAACAACAAAAAAGTACAGAATGACTGACTTTTACTATTGGAAGGGAGGGGGAGTTTTGCCAAAAGCTGCTATTTGTATAAACCTGTGGACCCACCACCCTCAATAATATACAATATAGAAAGAACTATTTGTTCCAAGATGGTCTTGTTTGTTTTTTATTTGTTTGATAATAGCTTTATTGGGGTAAAATTCCTATACCATAAAATTTATCATTTAAAGTATATAATTAAGTGATTTTTAGATATTTACTATGTTGTGCAAGTATTACCACTATCTAATTTTTAAAAATCTTTAGCACCACCCAAAAGAAACCCTGTTATGCAAATAATCATACAAATAACAGAGTTATTTGCAAATATGCAAATGCTGAATACTTACATCTCCCCAAATTTCACATTTTGAAGCCCTAATCCACAGTGTGATATTATTTGAAGCTAGCATTTTTAGGAGGTAATAAGATTAAATGAGATCATAAGAGTGGAGTCCTAATCCCATAGGACTGGAAGCCTTATAAGAAGAGGAAGAGAGTGAGATCTTTTTCTCTCTTTCCATGCACACGCACCACTGAGGAAAGGCTATGTGAGCATGCAGTGAGAAGGCGTCCATCTGCAAGCTAGGAAGAGAGCCCTCACCAGTAATCAAATCAGTTGGCTCCTTGATTTTGGACTTCCTAGCCTTCAGCACTGTGAGAAATAAATTTTTGTTTTTTAAGTCACTCAGTTTTTGGTATTTTGTTACAGCAGCTTGAATTACCAATATAAACCCATACCCATTAGCAACCACTCCCCATCCTTAGTTCATAAAAGCCACCACTGTACTTTCTATGGATTTGCCCATCTGAGCACTTCATATAAATGGAATCATCTAATATGTGGAATTTGTGACAGGCTTCTTTCACTTAGTATATTTCCAAGTTCCATTCATGATGTAGCATTTATTGGTACTTCACTACTTTTTATTGCTAAATAATATTACATTGTAAGGATACAATACATTTTGTTTGTACATTCATCAATTCATGAACATTTGGGTTTTCACTCTGGGACTATTATGAATAATGCTGCTGTGAACATTGATGTGCAGGTTTTTGTATGAACATGTGTCATCAGTTCGATTGTTTATATACCTAGAACTGGAATTGCTAGGCCACATAACTCTGTGTTTTAATATTTCCAGGTACTGCAAGCTCACTTTCCAACATGGCTGCATCATTTCACATTCCCACCAGGAGTATGAGGTTTCCAATTTCTCTACATCCTCATCATTACTTGTTATTATCTGTCTTTTTGATTTTAGGCATTCTAGAAGGTATGGAGTGGTATCTCATTGTGGTATTGATTTGCATTTCCTTAATGACTAATGATTTTGAACATTTTTTCATGTGTTTATTGGCTATTTGTATATCTTCCTTGGAGAAGTGTTTATTCAAATCCTTTGCCCATTTTTTAAATTGGATTATCTTTTTATTGTTGCATGGTATAAGTTCCCTATATATTCTGGACACAAGTCTCTTATTAGTTATACAATTTGCAAATATTTTCTCCCATTCTGTGGGTTGTCTTTTAACCTTTTTAATGTGTCCATTGAACCACAAAAGGTTTTAATTTTCACAAAGTTCAATTTATCTACTTTTTTCTTTTGTCACTTATTTGTATCATATCTGAGAAACCATTACCTAATCCAAGGTCACAAAGGATTACTCCTATGTTCTCTTTTAAAAGTTTTGTAGTTTTTACTCTTATATTTAAGTTGAATATCCATTTTGAGTTAATTTTTGTACATAGTATGGCATAGGATGGAGAGGATCTTGTTAATCACTTTTTCCTGATATACTTCAGCTTCAAATGTGGAGCTATTAATCTGTAGGTTTCCTGAAAGCACACATTATATAAAGCAACTTCTGTGACAAATTTGACTCAATTAATTAATTAATTAGAGACATAGTCTTGCTCTGTTCCCCAGACTGGAGTGTAGTGGTGCCATCTTGGATCACTGCAACCTTCAACTTTTGAGTTCAAGCAATTCTAGTGTCTCAGCTTCCCAAGTAGCTGGGATTACAGGTGTGCGCCAGCATGCCTGGCTAATTTTTGTATTTTTAGTAGAGGCACGTTTCCGCCATGTTAACCAGACTAGTCTCTAACTCCTGGCCTCAAGTCATCTGCCTGCCTTGGCCAACCAAAATGCTGGGATTAGAGGTTGGGATTAGAGGCATGACCATGCCTAGTCATGATGATTTATTGAGTGGAGTTCTGTTCAAGATGATGGAGGGCTAAAATTGTCCTAAGAGCAGCAAAGGCTAGCTAGCTCAGTGGCTCATGCCTGTAATCCTAGCACTTTGGGAGGCCTAGATGAGTGGATCGCCTGAGGTCAGGAATTCGAGACCAGCTTAGCCAACATGGCAAAACCCTGTCTCTACCAAAGATACAAAAATTAGCCAGGTGTGGTGGCATGCACGTGTAATCCCAGCTACTCAGGAGGCTGAGGCAGGAGAATTGCTTGAACCTTGGGGGCAGAGGTTGCAGTGAGCTGAGATTGTGCCACTTCTCTCCAGCCTGGGTGACAGAGCAAAATTCCATCAAAAGAAAGAAAGAAAGAGAGAAAGGGAGAAAGGGAAGAAAGGAAAGAGAGAAAGAGAGAAAGAGAGAAAGAAAGGAAGGAAGGAAGGAAGGAAGGAAGGAAGGAAGGAAGGAAGGAAGGAAGGAAGGAAAGAAAGAAAGAAAGAAAGAAAGAAAGAAAGAAAGAAAGAAAGAAAAGAAAGAAAGAAAGAAAGAAAGAAAGAAAGAAAGAAAGAAAGAAAGAAAGAAAGAAAGAAAGAAAGAAAGAAAGAAAAAGAGAAAGAAAAAATTTTTGGCAAGATTGTGAGCCAGTTTTAAGAGTTTTTATTAAATTTCAAATCTGATTTTAAATTCTCGAAGTTGGATAGATAGCCTGGAAAGAATGGTCACAGACCTTTTCCCTAATATTTTAAGTTGCTTCAAATCAGTTATTAAATCTTATATATGTATTTTCTAAAGATTTATTCCACATGGGTTTGATTAATTTACACAGACTTCTTCCAAAACTGTATCTAAACCACATTGTTGATATCTAAGAAACTCTATGAGCTTCTCCAAAAGCCCTCTTAAAAATACAACAAAATCATGTTAGCAACTCCAGATTCCAAGTTGAAATTCTCCCACTTTAGTATAAGTACCATCAGTTTTGAATGAGTCTGGATATGAAAACCTATTTTCCCATTTTGAGGAGAAAATCCCTTTTCAGAGACTCTTTCTTGAAGGTATATTTGTTATAACATATTTGGGCTTAGGGCTAAAACCTTTGGTTTGTAAGCTGAGATTTTCATTTGCACTCACCATCAATGGCGTATAAGTTGAAAAGAATCTCAGGTCTGGTTGCTATCCTGAGCTACTGCAAAGGAGAAACCACTGAGAGTAAGAGCACTTAAATTATTGTACATCACATTTGCTATTTGCTGCCATTATTTTTCTATTAAATTAATGGAGGACAATCAGTTGAGATGATATTGTAGATCTCAGTGCCTAGTGCATTGTAGGTCCTCAATATATGTTGATTCTTCTTTTCTTTACATATTTTTGAGGTACAGAAAGAAGTTCTTTAAATGGTTTTTATCTGTAATCATTTTGGAAAATTAGCCATGAAGATGGAAATTTGTGAACAAAGGAGAACTTGCAAATGCCATTTTACTGAACATGCTACTGAATGGTTATATAAGGAGTAAATATTCTCTCAGCATTAATAAGTAAATATGAACCAATAAGAACACAGGTGAGGACTCTTTTCCTAACCAGAATAGATGGCTAAGGTTTATAGGGCAATAAATTAGACTATTTGTATCCAAAGCAATATTGTTGTCACCACGAATTGTAATAAGCATTTTTATAATTTATGCCTTTAATGTATTTATTATGAAAAAGCTTCTAAGTATATTGCACAAGTGGTAGTCTGCTCCAGAACTGGAAATTTGGGAGACTTGGTTTTTGGACTCAGCCTATTCACTATTATTTGGTTGATAGGTTTTCTTTATTATTATTATTTTTAAAAGGCTTGAGAGAGTAGAGACTTTCTCATAAAATATGCTGCAGTGATGAAAATTATACCATGTCTTTTGTCTTAGTATCTATGAGAACATTGAAAATTGGCCTGATAATGAGTTATGGGATAATTTGTAAAAATGCATAGTGGTTTTACTATAAATATAGTTTACTTCCAAACCGCAGAGATTGCTCACAATCATTGCTCTATGTAACTAGGCAAAGCAATTTAGCAGCAAATAGATGACAAGAGTCATGAAAAATATTTTTTGGACTTGTTAAGTGAGAGCAAAAAACAAACGGGGGGATCTAAGTGAGTTAAGAAATGGTTTTCTGGTCCTATCATTAATTTATTCCGGATGTGAAAGTGAAAAACCATTCAAAACCTTTGCAAGTAAATCTTAATCTGGTGAAATTTCTTCTTTCAATTACAGTTCAAAGGCAGTTATTAACACTCATTGTGTGAGGGACACAGGAAAAAGAGTACACAATCTTTAATGGGAATAAGCCTCCATTTTACTTTGGAGGCAAAAATATGCAGAAACAGTTTAAGTACAAGTCTCCTAAGGATAAAAATGAATACATTATTTCCTAACATGAACTTGTCAGGAAACAACTGATTCCAAGTTTTACCTACCCGTCCCAGGTGTCATGTGAGGTCACACTTCCTTTGATGCCCAAGTCATACTAGACTGAACTTCCACTATACCTCACCAAAGGATGCACAGGACCCTGCCTCCACATGTTTCTAAGGATCCCCAGGGAGAGTTTTCGGGATTCTGTTTTTTGCTAGATTTTGCCATTTTTAAATAATTCATTTGTTTATTTTGGTCGGGTGCATTTCCCTTTAGCACAATCCACTGGAACAGAATAATATATGACATCAATACATAACCCTAAATCTAGGTTATTCTGGATTCCAAAGCACTGCAGAAGGACTTTAGCAGAACAGCAAGGGTTGCTTCCAGGCATCTCAGCAAGGACAGTGCCTCCACTGTAATATAAATTGGTAAATATATGCTTTCATCTCACAACTACAGCCTTCTAGTAACTATCAGATGGGGAGTGTTTAGAAAAGAATATACATCTCCCAAGAAAAAACTAATATTTAGAAAATACCTTTCCAGAAAGAATTATGATCCATAGAGATGCAATTCTGCCCACCAAACAAAACGAAACAAAAACAAAAAACCTATCTTTTACACAATATGTGTGAAGAGCAAGACCTTTCAATTTTACTTTTGATGGACAAAAATGCCTATCAAATGATTTCCCCGCAAACCAAAGAGCAGTTACCCTAAAAGTTAATTCAGATCTCTCCCTCTGGAGAAACTGAAACGAGCCTTAAACTGTGAATCTTCTTTTTTGATCTTGCAGTAATCAAGGTTTAAAAAATATTAGGTTTTTTTCTAAGCTTTCTAAGCTTCCCTAGAAACATTCTCATTAGCCTTCCTGAGGTCTGTGCCTCAATACACCAGCCCATCATCATCATGATCATCAACACCATTATCATCATCATTGTAGTTTGTAGCAGCCACAGACCTGGCAATTCTCAATGGCCATTTACAGAGTGCCCACATGTGCTGGGCTCTGTGAGAGACTATACAGACACCGGACAATCAAGGGAAGAGTCATTCTGCTTGCAAATGGGCAGTGAAGAGAGTGCTTCCCATCCCTTCATATTTGCCCTTGATGGCTAAAAATGAGGCACGTTGTTGCCTGTGGAGTTAGTAAAACAACTGCATGACCCACTTTCCCACATCTCTTAGCTATTGCAGATCGTACAATCTCAGGGCTGGAAAAGATCCTAGAAATGATCAGACTCACTTTGCAAAAGGCCATGAAAGTCCCGAGAAGCTGTGACTCACCTGAAGTCAGGGAACTCATCAATGAGAAGAGGAACTGGAGGCTGGGTTGCCTACTTTTAAGCCCAGCAGACTTTCCAGCATACCACCATGCCTCTCTTCTTGAATAATTTCCCAAAGTTCTAAGAAACATGAGTAGAATATACCTGGTACTAAAACAATATGAGTATTTCTGGTAGAAGTCGTAAATTGCCTGTTTCTACGTTAGAACAATGATTTTATAAAGGTTATTATTACTAAGATGACAAAGAGAATATTTCTGAAATGTTGATAATTGGTATACTTTTCTGGAATTCCAATTTGCTTTCATGGTTAAATATTGGAGTCTCAAATTTTATTATTAAATTATCATATCTTTAATTATTAAATAATATCTAATTTCATGATTGAAGACAGTAAAAGTGCTAGGTATAAAAAGACAGCATGATCTTTCTAATAGTGTCATGGAAGGGACCCTTTGAAGCCAAAGTCTTCAAATGTAATTCAGCCAGAATATACTATGGTATTATGTGTGCCTTTTCTTGATTTTTTTTTTTCCCCCATTAGAGAATGTTGAATTTGAAATGTTTTGTTTTAGACACTCCTAATTTTGGTGTAGGGGCATAGGACTTGAATAGACTGGCTCTAATTCTCTCTAAGAAAAAGTAATGTATAACCTAGTAGAGAGCATAGGCTTTGGAGTTCAAAGATTTGAGTTCAAATTCCAAATTATTCAGCCTCTCTAAACTTTAGTGTGCTGTACGATAAATGGTGATGAGAATTCTTTCTGTGGATACTATCTGGAATTAGTATATGTAAAGTGTCTGGGACACATGGGCTGTCATTAAACGGTAGCTAATTTTAAAGCTGCTAAAGGAACACTTTATGTAGACCAAATGCTTCTGATATATTGTCTCACTTCACCTCAGAGTTCCACTGCAAGGAAACTCAGACTGAGAGAATTTGGGCCATTGGCCCAGAGCATCCCACGGGGCCAGGTCATAAAATGGCAGGGAGTAAACTAAGATGGGCCTGACTCTCAAATCTTGGGTATTTGTACTACTTTTGGAAACACTGAAATGGCTAAGACGATGGAAAGAGGAAAGATGGTAGTGAATGTCTGTAGGCCTTTAGCTTTGCAAAGACACAATCCCCTTCTTCCCCCATTCTTTTGTAATTCCAAGATAGAATACTTTGGAAATCTTTGTTCATCCAGTGTGCATCCGTTTTTCCATATGACTCTGTATTTCTGAGCAGACTGTAACTAACTCATTCCAAGCTCAAACCACACACCCTGAGAACAGCACTAAGAAGAATTCAATTGATTCTTGGGGACAGGGGTAGTCTTCCTGCTAACAGCCCCTCTTCCCTACCTTCCTGCCTGCTTGCTGGCTGTTAGCATGTTTGTCTTTTGCACAAGTCATCCAAGTTGACAGGTGGGTGAGGTAATCAATAGGAGAGAGAGCAGATGAGTATCACGGGCACAGAAGGCAAAGGTTATCACTACATGTTTTAACTTCTGTTAAAATCTTATGGGACCTGTAGGAGGAATGGTGACTACAAAATAATTTGCTGGAAAATCCAGAACTAATTAATCTATTACCATATTCCATTATAATACATTTAAACAAGGCACGTACTTCCGTTTGTAAAAGTCATGCATCCAATTCTAACAAGCTGTTTTCCCCTTTGCAATGTGAAAAAATTTTCTTTCTACTATGCTGAAAATTAAATTGGCCATGTGTACAAAAAAACAGACAATAAAGGCCTATGGCACTAAAATCTCATTAAGATTTTTTTTGGTGACAGTGCACAAAATATTATAAAATAATGTGAAATCCAAGTATTCTTAAATAATCTAAAACTGAATGAGATGGAATAGACTCTTTCAGTACCAGAATTGTATTTCCTTCAGAAATCCTCTGTTATGGTTAAATTTAGGACCAGGTTTGCTACATATGTTGATCTAGGTTATATAGTATAATTTGTGGAGCGTTTATTCAGTCATACGAAATACGAAGCTATGTTAGCTTTCAGATAACACTAGTAATATTCAGAATATTGTCTTAAACAGTTAAATATTACTACGGAGTCTTCCAAAAGGACTTTTTTTTCCTTGATTTATCCGACCCAAATGTTAAGAGCCCTAATGAGCCTTAGCCACATTTATTTGGCTAGTTAAAATATTCAGCCTGGTGAATGATTTGGGAGTGGTAACAAGATAAGAAACCAGAATTTTGTTTCACATTAACATTCAAAGGGTTGCCTCAAAGTCATCAATCTGATTTATTAAATTTCTTCATGAGAAAACCTAAGGTAATTCCACCTGCCATGCAGAATTGGCCTTACCCTTAGGCAGAATCAATTTTTGCTATGAAATAATTTTTAAGTTAAGATGTTAGTTTTGCTAATATGGCAAGTGCTCCTCAGGCCTGTGAGCTTATGGGTTTATAGCTAAGATATCATCTTGATGAGCATCAGTTGTTTTGGGGTCATGTTGAGGCTTAAGTTTGGAATGCAGAGAAGAAGAAAGGTTTCTTTGGAGACTAAAGTAGAGATCTGTTCTGCTCATCCAGAATCAATCCTTGGCCCTCTGGTAACAACCCCACTGTCCCCCTTTTGGGGACTTTCCCTCCCCATTGCAAATACTCCTGGTGAAACTGTAAACTGATATGTTCTGCCCTCATCAGGTCAGGAATGGGCAAATAACATTAGCCAGCATATAAGCCTCTTTCTGGAATTTGAACATTAAGCCACGTGACAATACTTTTTAAAAATTATTGCTATTGATTCATCCTAGTGGTGGCATATTGAAAAGACTGTCCCTTAGTTCCTGCCACTTAGATCTCTAGAGCTACTCCTCATTCCAAGGTCTATTTTCCCCATATATTTTTTTTATTTTAGGAACTACCCCATACCTTATCCATCAATTAAATTTATTTCATTTAGAAGTAGTCACAGTTATTTTCTGTTGCTAACAACAAAGAATTGTAACCATAAAAGATATTCCTAAGAAGATGTACACAATGTGGGTCATTGAGAGCCTGGGAAGAAGCTCTACCCAGACAAGAGCAAGAGGTGCACAGTGAGGTGGCTGAAGACAGCAATATACAGCCTTCAGCCTTGCACAGGCTGGTCTACCTTTGATGAAGGTAAAGCCACTCCAATAACATAGACTTCTGCTTTCACAATGTTCAACGCCTTCTATAAATATTTTTTCTCATTTTTTTTTTAGAAAAGCCATAGACCATTTTCAAAGTCTACAGTGGAAATATTTCCTTTCTCAGAGACCTTGAAAGCCCAAATAAAATGAGTTTGAGTGTTCTGAATCTTCCCAACTATGAGGGTCGTGAGGCAGGAAAAAGAGATAAGACTTCATCTTCCCCATAACCTTCATCTTCCCAATTCCCAGGTGAACTTGTATCTGCAGTAAATCTCAGGAGCTCTCCTAGATGTCCTGTCACCAGGAAAGTGATCCAGCTAAAACCTTGGGATAGTGTGTGTATTAGTCCTTTTCACGCTGCTATGAAAAAATACCCAAGACTGGATAATTTATAAAGGAAAGAGGTTTAATTGATTCACAGTTCCACAGGGCTGGGCAGGCCTCAGGAAGCTTACAATCATGGCAGAAGGGGAAGAAAACACATCCTTCCTCATGGGGCAGCAGGAGAGAAAAGTACTGAGCAAAAGGAGGAAAAGTCCCTCATAAAATCATCTGACCTCATCAGAACTCACTATCATGAGAACAGTCCCATGAGATAACTGTCCCCATGATTCAATTACCTCTCACTAGGTCCCTCCCACGACACATGAGGATTATGGGAACTAAAATTCAAAGTGAGATTTGGTTGGGGACACAGCCCAATCATATTCCAACCTGGCCCCTCCCAAATCTCATGTCCTCATATTTGAAAACACAGTCATACCTTCCTAACAGTCCTCAAAGTCTTAACTAATTCCAGTATTAACCCAAAATTCCAAGTCCAAAGTCTCATCTGAGACAAGGCAAATTCCTTCTGCCTCTAAGCCTGTAAAATTGAAAGCAAGTTAGTTACTTCCTAGATACAATGGGGATATAGGCATTAGGTATATACACCCATTCCAAATGGGAGACATTGGCCAAAACAAAGGGGCTA
Organism: Piliocolobus tephrosceles; assembly: GCF_002776525.5. Taxonomy (NCBI): domain Eukaryota; kingdom Metazoa; phylum Chordata; class Mammalia; order Primates; family Cercopithecidae; genus Piliocolobus; species Piliocolobus tephrosceles. Next base: position 23,562,396 of record NC_045451.1, on the reverse strand, counting down.
CAGGACCCATCCAAGTCTAAAATCCAGTGGAGCAGTCATTAAACCTTAAAGTTACAGAATGTAACTTTGACTCCACGTCTCACATCCAGGGCACCCTGATGCAAGAGGTGAGCTCCCACGGCCTTGGGAAGCTCTGGCCCTTTGCCTTTGCAGATTACAGCCCCTCTCCCAGCTTCTTTCATGGGCTGGTGTTGAGTGCCTACAACTTTTCTAGGCTCATGGTACAAGCTGTCAGTGGATCTACCGTTCTGGAACCTGGAGGATGTTGGCTCTATTCTCACAGCTCCACTCAGCAGTACCCCAGTGGGAACTCTGTGTAGGGCCTCCAACCCCACATTTCTCTTCTGCACTGCCCTTGCAGAGGTTCTTCATGAGGGCTCTGTGCCTGTGGCAAACTTCTGCCTGGACATCCAGGCATTTCCATACATCCTCTGAAATCTAGGCAGAAGTTCGCAAACCTCAATTCCTGCAGGACCAACACCACATGGAGGTTGCCAAGACTTGGGGTTTGCACTCTCTGAAGCAATGGCCTGAGCTGTATGTTGGCCCCTTTTAGCCATAGCTGAATCTGAAGCAGCAGGGACATGGGTCTCCATGTCCTGAGGCTGCACAGAGCAGAGGGGCCCTAGGTCCAGTACGCAAAAGCATTTTTTCCTCCTAGGTCTCCAGGCCTGTGATGGAAGGGGCTGCTATGAAGGTATTTGACATACCCTGGAGACATTTTCCCCATTATCTTGGTGATTAACATTTAGCTCCTCATTACTGACACAAACTTCTGCAGCTGGCTTGAATTTCTCTCCAGAAAATGGGCTTTTCTTTTCTATCACACGTCAGGCTGCAAATTTTCTGAACTTTTATTCTCTGCTTCCTCTTTAACACTTTACCACTTAGAAATTTCTTCTGCCAGATGCTCTAAATCATCTCCCTCAAGTTCAAAGTTCTACAGATCTCTAGGGCAGGGGCAAAATGCTGCCAGGCCCTTTGCACAGCAAGAGTGACCTTTACTCCAGTTCCCAGCAAGTTTCTCATCTTTATCTGAGACCACCTCTGTCTTGATTTTGTTGTCCATATTATCATCAGCATTTTGGTCCAAGCCATTCAACAAGTCTCTAGGAAGTTCCAAACTTTCCTGCATCTTCCTGTCTTCTCAGCCCTCCAAGTCTCTAGGAATTCCAAACTTTCCCACATTTTTCCGTCTTCTTTTGAGCCCTCTAAACTGTTCCAACCTCTGCCTGTTACCCAGTTCCAAAGTCTCTTCCACATTTTTGTAGAATGTATCTCATATATCTTAACAGCAGGGCCCCATTCTCTGTGGTACCAATTTACTGTATTAACCTGTTCTCACACTGCTAATAAAGACATACCTGAGACTGGGCAATTTACAAATGAAAGAGATTATTTTAATAGACTCACAGTTCCACAGGGCTGGGAAGGCATCAGGAAACTTACAATCATGGCAGAAGGGGAAGGAAACATGTCCTTTTTCACATGGTGGTAGGAGAGAAGAGTGCTGAGCAAAAGTGGGGAAGGCCCCTTATAAAACCATCAGATCTTTTGAGAATGAATTCACTATCAGGAGAAAAGCAGCATGGGAAGCCTCCATGCTTCAATTACCTCCCTCCAGGTTCCTCCCATGACACATAAGGATTATGGGAACTACAATTCAAGATGAGATTTGGGTGGGGACACAACCAAACCATACCAGTGTGGCTCAGTGTTTCCCAGACATTAGACTTCACATGCCAGTAAAGCTTAAAAAAAAATAAGACTAACTTGCAATTGCTATTTTTTTGTTATACCATTTAAGAATATTAAACTAGAAGAAATCACCAAATACCATCACCACTGATACTTAAAGATAAAGTTAAAAATAAAAAGCAAGCAGAACATACATTTACACACACACACACACACACACACACACACACACACACACATATGCATACACCACACAAAACCAATTCAATGAGCTCTAGGAAAATCCGAAGTTATATTGTCCTTATTTCTCTAAGTCCACTGTATAAAAACAAGCCCTGGCTCAAGAAATAGCCAATAATTGCATGCCTCTAAGCAGCACACTGGAGGCAGAGGTCCCTCACCTTGAGATTAACCAGATGACACACAAAGGTTTAGCTTTCTTCTTTTTGGACTCACCTTTTCCAGAGACTGACCACAACTACCATCACTGATCCAAGGGCTGAGAAAGATTTGTTTATGTAAACATGTAAACATGCTGGACTGATTAGGGCCTGAACTGGCTCCGTGTTCTTAACAGAAATTTCCACACCCAAGGGCAAAACCATGATTACACAATGCCCTGGGGTCAAGGCTGGAGAGTCCCTGGGAAACTCTCTTGGCACCCTTTTCCAGCTCCTTCTGGCCTCTGGTCTCTAGTTACTCTTTCATACCTGAACTTCACCCCTCTGCTCAGTGTGTTTAAATAGGTGTTTGGTTTTATCCCTAGATAGAGTCCCAAGCCATGGTTCTATCTGCTGTAGATCTTTAGCCAACTCAGCAATACCCTTAACCCTATCCTAAGTTCCAGGAACCTCTGCCCATTTCTGTTATACCCAGGCCTACATTTTCAGAAGGGATTTTGGACAATCAACTTGATCCCTTCTGGCCATGACAGATTGTGAGCTCAATTTGATTGTCTTAGTCCATTTGGTTGCTGTAACAAAATATCATAGACCAAGTAATTTATAAACAACAAAAATTTATTGCTAACAGTTCTGGAGCCTGGGAAGTCCAAGGCACTGGCAGATTCAGTATCTGGTAAGAGCTTTGTAGATGGTGGCTTGTTGTTGCCTCACATGGGGGAAGGGCAAGGCAGCTTCTGGAATCTCTTTTATAAGGGATTAGTACTTTCCCCCCTCATAACCTAGTCACTTCCCAAAGCCTTACCTCTTGATAACTTCACCTTGATGATTAATATTTCAACATGTGAGTTTAGGGGGAACACACATATTCAGACATAGCAACGACCATACTATTACCATGCTCTATTCATGTATTAAAGTATAAGTCAGCAAATCCTTCATATTAGGTCTCTGAATCCTTTCCTTATGGGAGTCAGGAGGGAAAAAGACTGCTAAGCAAGTACTGGAAGCATGCATAGGTGGTCTAACAGGTAGGAGAAAAGCTATATACCAGTAGCTTTAAATGCAAGAGTAATGGCAGATGAACACTTGTTGCAAACTTCTGTAGGTCAATTCAAGGAAGCATGTGCAAGTGGAAGAGTCATGAGTAGCAGAAACTAGCAGAACCTAAAGACCAACCCTCTTATCATTACTTGTTCAGAATACTGGATTGCCAGTGCCTATGTTAAAGTAGTCAGAATTAAAAAGTCCATATTATCTTAAACATGAGCTATGATTTATATTAGCCATCTTAAATTATTCTCAGTAATAAATTATCCCCTAATCTTTGTGGCTAACAACGATAACAGTTTAATTCTTCTCCTGTTACATCATCATTACAGGTTGGCTATAGCTCTGCTTTACATGTCTTCATTCCAGGACCCAGATTGATACAGCAGCCCCTATCTGGTATATTATTGGTCTCATGGCAGAAAGAACATGGCAGAATCACACAGTGGCTTTTAAAGCTCATGCTGGGAATTGGCATGTGACACTTCCACTCACATTTCATTGACCAGCCACATCACATGGCCAAGCCTAATGTCAATGAGGTAGGGTCAAAGCATGTTTTGAATAATACAATTGACCCCATAAGTACTCTGTTTTATCTTTCTCATTAAATATCTCCTAAGAAGTACAAGTGCCAACAGTCTGTACAAATCTTATTACTCTGAAATTATAAGTAGCACGATATCCAGACCACAGTCTTTATAACTCTTTAAGTCTCCGGATCTCTTCCAAGTATACTGCCAATCCTTCAGTGCTCCTCTGTTCGTCAGGGGAGCCTGCTTACAAAATGGCAGACATGCTCACATGTCTGTCAGTGTTTAGAGTTGGTAATGCAAGCACAGCATTTCACCACAGCCCTGGTGGCTGAGTTGCAAAATTATTTATGGCTTTCCCATTTATGGCATGCTGCTCAGTTTCCCATGAGTTGCTAGGAAAAATTCCTGATAGCTACTATGAGCCATTGAAACCTATGAGACTTCATTTATTATGGCATAATATACACATTACCTCACTTGTGTTAGACCATATGGAGAGCTCTCTGTTGAATTTGGCATAGTTACTGGGGTGAAACGGGAACGGATTCTGTTCCTAGTCCTCTTCAATTATGCTGTATGTTGGATCAGGCAGCCAACTTCAACAAATCATCTGGGCATAGCAATCAGTCCTCAGGACAACATCACTGCCTTCACCTACGCCAATGAAGAATAAAAAACGTGACACTGAAGAGTGTCTGAATGGCAGACAATAGCAAGATCCCAAGAGTGGATCAATGGGGTGCCCTGCTGAAAGTAAGTTTGTGTGTGGGAGTTGAAGGACAAGCAGAGCACCCCTTTGTCACTCATTCTGGTACAGGATTTGGAAGGAGAGGCAAGAAGCTCAAAGAACCTGAAAAGCATACCTAGTTCTAAGTCCAAATGAGCAACTAGCTACAACTCCTTAAATGGAGAAAGGTCCACCCATGGGTAACACCGCAGTACACAATCTGCCATGCCAATTTTCCTCTTGCTTAAATAAAGGAACAAATGAACATTTGGTCTCTGTAGGCACTGAGGGAGGGAACATTAATCCCCATAATGTAGATTTAAGGAGGAAAGTGGCCAATATGTGGATATTTTCATGTATTTTTGGTAAATCTGGGGTTGGTTTATATGATTCAAGGTAGACTTTGTTTGTTTTGTTGTACACATGATTGGAATTCCTTTGGGAGGCCTTTTCATTTTAGTAATTGATTAGATATTTTACTAATTATTACAATGATTTATCTAATGTTAAAGCAACCACAAAAAACTGGTCTGGAAATTAATATGATAATCTGAGAAAGCAATCCTAATAGTTTTCTCCTTTTACAATTAAAATTTTAAAAATCGTTCTGCAGTTTTCCTGTTTGTATTGCCACTCCATCTGTCTATGTCTGAATCTCTCTGTCTTTCGCTCTCTCTTTCTCTTTCTCCCTCAAACATACACATTAACGTAAAAGGCAAAGCAAAACTCTTCAATAAGTAAGAAGAGTTAGCAAGTACTTTAAGAGACTTAGTGTGTAACCACAATCCTTCCCCATGTTTCCTTTTGCACATGGCATCTCCTATGTTTCTCATCTTTATTGAAATGGAACATTAATACTTGAAGAGTTCCCATTGCAAGATATTATGACTAATAATGAGCTGTGGGTGAAACAGACCCCTTGCTTCCAAAGGACAGTTCTAACTTTGCTGATGGTTGAGTATTTGAAATAAAACCAAAAGATTGGTGCCCATCCCCCCAAAAAAAGTCTAATTAGTGTTCGTCTATTGGAGAGGAAGCTGAGCATGCTGCTCCACCACTGCCAAATGAAATTAAGGCCCAATTATTGATAAATGAAGAGTGGTTTGTGCTGGAGCCTGGCCTGGAGTCGCGGAAATACATCTGTCATTTGGCCTGCGCAGGAGTCATTCATGTGTGACATAGCATCCTGTGCATTTATCATGCATCTGTAGATTTTTGTTTTAATTCAGTTAGCTGTCTAACTAGATTCGGTGCTGGATGCCTCGAATGGAGTCAGGATTTGGACTGACAGATGCAATTCTAGTCTGAAATGGTGTGTGACAGGACTAGCTATCCTGCATATTAATTATTATTGAAACCATTATAGGCAGCGCTTTTGCACAAATGGTCGATTCGGTTATCTGTTTTGTGGCTTCTATAGTTAACAATTGCCCAGTTGCTCCAGGGCAGGTAGGAGACATGCTGGATCAATGAACCATTGTTGTTAAGTGCACTTACTATTACCATGAAAATTAGAATGGAGGTGCTTGAAAGGCAGGAATGAAAATGCCCCGTCTTACCATTATGCAAATTACAAATTCTATAAATGAGATAAGTGGGAGAGAAACACTTTTCATAAATCTTAACTAGGTAAAAGAGTTTATTAAGTCCATTGTCAAAAACAAATTGAAAACAAACATTTGTTAAATTGATAAAAAAAAAAGAAAAAAGAAAAGAAAAAAAGGAAAGCAAGAAAAGAAACGTCTGCCGGGCTGTTCCCTCCTAGCCCCGCACACAGTGCTCAGTTTTGTAGCATGCAAAGATGTAATTTAAAATTCTTGTCATTTTATCATTCAGTTGCATAAAATGTTGAAAATAACCATTACCTTCAAAAAGAAGCCAGTAATGCAATTCTTATCCAAAGTTCTGAGAAAATATTGTCTGAGAAGAACTTTAATGAGACCAGGTCCAAGGAAGGACAACAATCCTGTCTCAACCTCCCTGGTTTTCCTTTGTTTTTTACATATTTTGCATATATCCTAGTTATTCCCCCAACTCCTTATTATTTCAATCATCCAGTGAACTTTAGTAAGCCCTGCAAAAAACATTCCCATCACAGAGGACTGATTGAGGTAAATGTTGCCGAAACATACAGTGTTCCTTGCCATTTGCTTACTAACCTCATGTATATTAATTATGTGATCACAAACTGTGAGTTCTGTTTCTGGCACAGCACAAATTATACACTTTCACTCCTTAAAGAATTTATAAAGTTGCTGAGGACTTTAATAGAGCAAAATACAAAATGGTAACACAATGCAATGTACTATTTTGCATTAAAGAGAAAATTCATGGCAGAGTTAAACTAAGAATGATGAATTTGCATCTTTTAAAAAAATTCATATTTGTTAAGAGACATTTCATTTTGGTATTTCAGGTCCAAAGAAGCTTCTACTTTCTTAAATAATTAAAAATTTGCATCTTAGAATAAATGCTTTTTCATCTCCTGATGTTTAAAAATGAGGTGCTTAGAAAGAACCTGGCTTCAATTTAAAAGTTCAATGGCTTGATTATGATATTGGGTTACAAGATTTTCATTGTTAAAGATCATCTTGAATGAAAGAGCGAATTAGAAAGCAATGCTATATCTTGGTATAAATAGATCTTAAAATATTAATAGTCATAATATTCAGGAAATATAAGTAAATTTTGACTTTACAGTTTGGAAGCTATTATCATTTTTGTGTGATTAGCTACTGCAACTTATAATGTTTGCTTCACTGCTTTATTTCTTTCAATAGCTTTTTTTTTTAATGAGACTCCAAAAACTTAATTATGGCTTATGCAAATATCATTTGAGGGAAAAGAGGGTAATATTAAATCTTTAAAAGCATTGTTAGGTTAAATGCTAGGAAATTCGTTATAGCTATTAAATGGCAGTCAGAGGAAAAATGGAACGGAGGTGAGGGGGGCTTCTGGAGAGCTTCCTCGTCCTTCCATAAAACCACCTGTGTGGATCAGTTCTTCCCAACTTTTTAATCAAAGATGAATATTTTCCAAACCTGGAGGAAAAAAAGAGTTAAAGGAGTGCTTTTGCCTGTGACTTATGTGCAACTCAGGAGTCAAATTAAGCCCATTCTTTGCTAAAACTGCTGAAAATGAATACATGAAGTATGTGGCTACTCTCTTAACAGGTATAATGCAAAACTTCTTTCTATTCTTTTGCTGAATCATCTACTTTTTTTCTATATTGATTGAATCTCCAATAGTGTGCAAAACCTACAGAAAAATACACAGGTCAATTAGAGTAACCATCAGGTTTAACTAAAATGTTTTTCTGGGAAGATATGAAGTTAAAAATCCACTGCATATTTTTAAAGTACCCATAGCCTACTGAGCACTGCACTTGAAGAATTCTTAATATCATGAAGTTGCCAAATGACACGAATAAAAATAATGTTTGAGAAGGATGGGAATAAAATGGCAGGAAGAAGGGGAGGACAGGGTCAAGAAGGAAGCAGACAGAAAAAGACAGACTGGATTCTAAGCCTCTAGAACAGTGATTCCCCAGCTGTCTGACTGTGGACCACTACTAGTCTATGAGCATTCACTGGTCTGCTGCTAAAAGAAATAAAAGTTTAGAGAAGGAAAAACTTCTATGAATTAAACTTACGAAAGACAAATTAATAGGAGAAAAAGAACACAATTTGTATTAATATTTACATGCATGAGCGTTCACATACAAAAAAATAAAATGCAAAGAAGTGATTTGACTTGGGGACTTATATACCATTTTAACAAAGGAAAGGAGTGTGAGCCTCAAGTGACATTAAGTTGTGGAGAAGTGACTAGGAAACATGGGGAGGAACTAATGGAAAATAAGACTTTAGTAAGATCTGTTTATGTGAACTCACCTTAATGTTGACTCTGGTCTTTGATGTTAAGAGCTGCTATCCTCTCTGTTGGGTAAGAGAGAACCTTCTTCAAAGGGAAATTTATGTATAGGCTTTTAGGCAGAAAAGGAGAGGACAGTAAACTCTTCCTGCATTTCTTGATTCTTAATTGGCTTCAACTCAAAACAATCCTTACGCCAAAGTGGCATATTTGAGGGTGAGATATTCTGATTTCCTTCAAAAGGTAATAGTTTGTTTTAAAAAATGATGATAAATACTTTCAGTTAAGTGAGCTGTCTTTTAGTCTCAAGCTTGTTTTCTATATTTTCAGCTTTTAAAACCCCTTTCTTTCATGGAAACATGTTTGTAATCAGTGTTATTCTTTTTCTCTAATGTCTTTACTAGGCAAGGTGAAACCCTGGTGACTTTAATACATTCCTTTGATTTATTTTATTTTATTTTATTTTATTTTATTTTATTTTTTATTTCAATAGTCCATAATTTCTCAAACAGTTGGTGCAATGGTTTAAATGTTTGTTCTCTCCCTAACACATGTTACAATTTAATTGCCATTGCCACGGTATTAAGAGGAGGGACCTTTAAGACGTGATTAGGCTATGGGAGTTCTTCCTTCATGAATAAATCAATGCTATTATTGTGGAAGTGGGTTTGTTATTGCAGGAGTAGGTTCCTTACAAAAGGATGAGTTCAGCCCCCTTTTGCCTCTTTCTTTCTCTCATTCTCTCTTTGCCCTTCTTTCATGGGATGATGCAGCAAGAAGGCCCTTGCCAGATGCCAGCACCTTGATATTGAACTTCTCATCCTCCAGAATGGTGAGCCAATAAATTCCTGTTCATTATGAATTACTCAGTCTGTGGTATTCTGTTATAACAGCACAAAATGGATGAAGACACTTGCAAACAGTGTTCTAAGGCAGTGTCTCTGGAGGAAATATTAGTAATAGCCATCTTTATTGAGTCCCTGCTATGCTTCAGACAATATGCAGAGAGTTCTATATTCTCTTTAAATTAATACTAATTAATACTAATCCTAACAGACAGACAATGTTGTCCTGATTTAATAAATGAAGAAAGCAAGGCTGACAGAAGTTAAGTTGCTTGCCCAAGGTGACTTAACCATAGGATGACCTTATTATCTACCATTTAAACTGTACACCTTTTAAAGTGAAAGAGGGCAATACTAACAGTTACACCAGGATAACAGATATAGCAAGGTCTTTCCAGGACAACATAGCACATAGAGTCACCCTACAGAGCTACCATATAGACCAGAATTTAAATCAGATTGCATCTAAAGCCCATGATGCTCTTCCCACTGTATTAATCTGCCTCTGGAAGTTTCTGTATTTAAATACAAAAATAAAGAGAACTATTTTGAAGAAACTGAATTCCTAGAACTTTATGATACCAAGATACACAAAATAATAATTCAGTCAACATCCAAGATGATTTGTACCACAGAACATCTACCACCAATGGTGGTTTTATGGGTGGTGTAAGAATGAAAAGGAGATAATGTGTGTGGGACATGGACTTGTATCAGAACTATGTGTTAATGTCTGCTCTTAAGAGAGGAATTCATTTTCCATATGCAGAAGTTAAATGAATGTAATGGTTTTGTGAGATTCTGACTTCATCTAATGGTGTAGCCAGGACAAAGATAGGGATAGATTCCCTGGTGGTGAGTTACCGCAGCCAGCAACGCAACCCCAGAAATGGGTCTGGGACTAAATAAGTCTAGCCCTATCAAAAAGAAATACAAAGTTTGGCAATTATTTGCCTTGAATAGGAGTCCTAATATATACTGTAGTTAATACTGTGCTCTTAACTTTCCCTCTGTTATCTGGGAAAAATGCAGGCAAAAACTGTGTGTCCCAAATAGATCAAGATGATTGTTGGGAACAGAGCTTAATTCCACTAAATCAAAATGATGCCTCATCATTTCCATCTCCCCAATGTTGTAATGAATGAGTGCCATTAAACTTTGAGGTCTACTCCCAATTCTCCCACCTGCACTGTGACCTATAACTTTTTAATTTTGAGAGAAAGGCTCTTCCCTTGCCAGAAAGTTCTTTATGTTTGTGAAAGAGTATGTAAAATAGCACCAGGTGAAGAATGACTTTTTCACCCATTCTTGAAACCATCACAAAGAGACAAATTTTGTTGCTTTTGCTTCGTGTGTGAATTTTTTTTCCACACAGCTCTATTCATTGCCTAAAACAATGGGGCCAGTGTTGGCCAGAAAAGAATAGTTCTATTCATGTGCCCTGTACCCTGCACAGTGCCTACACTTGTTAGTCTTGGCTGCCCTGTGCGGCTGGCTGCTGGCAAGAAAGTCGGGTCTATGTTGTTGGATGGTGCAGCAGATCAGAGAACGAACACTGGCAGCCAGATTCCCAGATAACCTCAGCTCCTCTAGAAAACTCTTGTTGACATAAGCCTGTGCTTTGAGGGGTGTCTTGGAATTCCAAGAACTTGGGCCAGGTGTGAGGCCAGGTGGTTGTGGTCCCATTCCAGCCATTCCCATCCTCCTGCAAAACCAAAGCAATGTCGTTAGGGGTCAAATGCCTGGTTTAGGAATCAGACACCTGACTTGAATTCTGGCTCAGGGCTGACTGGCAATAGGACCATAACCAAGTCTCTTAACTTCTCTGAATCTCTATTCCATCATTTACAGAGAGGGCATATCAATGCCACCTACCTCATGGGGTACCGTGAAATTCAATGACATAGTATTATGCTCTGATTAACAGGGAATAAATGTTAGCTATTATTGTCATTAATAAGAGACTGATGTAGTGATTACTGTCACTAATGAAAGATTGGTTTAGGGCATCCTCTCTCCTGGTAGAAAATTAACCACTGTGAAATCATGGGCAACATCACTGAAGTGATGAGTGAATGGAAGGAGGGGAGAAAGAATACAAGCTTCAGAACCAGGCTGTGATTGTAGTGCCAAAGTAAAATGTTTTACACAGGGAAGGAAGTGTACACTGGCAGAGGCCACTCCGTTTGTCTCAAGGACTGAACAGAAGACTAATTTGCTTTCATGTGGCTGATTACAGAAGGACAGTTCCATAAATGTATGCTGGAGATGGTCTCATCAGCCTCTTCTCTATCTCTCCAACCTAGAGTGAGTGCAGCAGAAAACCTGGACCCTATCCTTAATGTGTGCGTGCGTGCGTGCGTGTGTGTGTGTGTGTGTGTGTGTTTAAGTGAGAATGTCTCATAGCTCCTGTTTGATTTCTGTGGGGAAGTAAACTGCCAAATTCAGGCAACCTGTGGGAAACTTGCAGAGGGTCTGGTAGATTCTGGGATCCTCAAGGGCAGGCTGCCTGCCCATCCTTCTCTAGAATCACCCCAATGCAGAGCCTGCCAGACTGCTGGAATTGAAATGTGTTATCAAGAGTAGTGCTGCAAAGGGACTGCAATTCCAAATCAAATTAAGTCTAAGAGGGATGTAGGGCTGGAAAGAGACCATCTTTCAAGTTCTTTCCAACCCAAGATGTTGTGATTTTTGAAGCTTTCCTTGCAATAGCTGTTGTTTAACCACCTTGTGTCTCCTGTGAAGTTGCCACCATGAAAGCTGGACCTGTTTGGCACCCATTTCCCTTGGCACAATTTATATACTTGTACACTTGTTATAGTATCAGCGCTCTAGATTCTATTAATGCATGATAGGAAGCATAAAGAGTACTAATCACAAGGGCAATTTTCCAGGTTGTATGTACTATAGAGAAAAGATCATATATACTTGGTAATTATCTTTTCTGCATAGCACATATAACCTGGAAAATGTATACTTTGTAATTTTAGACATTTTAACCGTGACTTCCATGAACAGCAGACTTCACTTGGTATAATCACATAATTAGAAGACATTATTGCAGTTCATAAATGGAATTAATTATAATTTTAATTAAATGTTCAAAAGACAATCTAATAAAAGTAGGATTGATTAGAAAATTATCAATGAATTTACAGATTCATTTAAGACATTTATCTCTGTCACTTTTAAATTTCATTGAAATCTGTTAAAAGTGATGGTAGGTACGCCCCCAGTAACATTTCAATAGCCACCATATTGTTTCAAGAGGTAAACAATACTTAAGATGTGTCTTGGTGTCTTTCACTGAGTAGTGGATTTTATCAGTCAACTCCTTTGAACATTGTCTTGAAATAAATTGACAGAAAAATATGATGTGTCCAGTGTTCATTTTGAAATCGAAGTCTTGTCTATTTGGCCAATTACATTTTTCTTGAAAATAGATTTGGATATCAGATCAAATGTATGGGTGAGGTAAATTTACTGATGGCCTGTTTGAGGGTCAGTCACGAAACTGATATAGGGCAATTCTAAATCCTAGCAGAAGCTGAAAAATGTGTGCAATATTTGTGTCTAAAACAAAAGCTTTGGGGTAGGAAGAAGTAGTACACATACTGGATCTGTTGCTTACAAAATGTGGTTAATATTATTTACATTAGACCCACTTTAGCGGTAGCAGCAAAACCTACATAGTTTTCATAGTGTTTGATAATTTTCATTTCACAAATGGAAATGACATCATCAAGAAGGAGGGCCTGTAAATAATGCATTCATTCATTTACTCATTCATATATTCCACAAATACAAAGCGAGACCCTCTATGCATGATTTGGTTATAAAAGTCATGAAATAGGGTGATACCATCAGCAGATTCATTCAGCTCTATCTTCAAAGTAAATCCAGGATCCAACCCCCTTCTTCTCAACACCTCTGCACTTGCTATTCCAGTCTACAATCTTTTATCTACCTAACAATTGCATTAGCTTGTTAGTTTGCCACTCTGCTTCCACTCCTGTTACAACAGAGCAACCAGAGATAGACTTTTTTCCTTTTCTTTTGAGACAGAGTCTTGCTCTGTCATCCAGGCTGGGGTGCAGTCGCAGAGGTGGTCTTTTGAAATGTAAGCAAGATCATTCAAAACCTTTCAGTGGCATCAAATCCCACTCCTGATAATATCCCCGAGTCTTTCCAGAGGCTGGAAAGTCCTTGTGTTATGTTGCCTGGCCTCATCTCTGAGCCCACTGCCCACTCTGACCTCATTCCCTCCTTCCCAAACCCAGTGCATGCTTCACTGAAGGTGTCTGTGTCCTTCTCCTAAGATACAACCAAGGCTTGCTCACTTATCCCACTCAGGTTTCCAATCAAGTCATCAAAACTGAGAGGCCTTCCTGGCCTGCCTTATCTCATTTAGGCCTTCTCCCTTACATAGTTCTCCATCCTCTCACCACTTTATTTTTTTCCATAGCATTTATCATCACTTATGTGTATTATTCACACTGTGTATTTTTTCATTTTCTGTCTTCTCTGCCTAGAATGTAAGCTTTGGAAGAGCAGTGACTTTGTCTATTTTATGTGTTGCTGTATCCATTGGGCTCAATAAATATTTGTTAATAAATGAAGGAATCATCCTGCTCTCATCCTTTTAATTTTACCTGGAAAGAAAAATAGGCAACAAATAATTCCGATGAAGCATGGTAAGAGTTATCATAGGAGAAGCAAAGAGTCATGGGAATAGTAAGAAGAACTAATTGGTTTTCTGGAGGAGGTACTGTTTCAGTTGAGGCCTGAAGAGTGAAGTAAGCCCAGGAAAAGAGTTCCAGGAAGGAGCAACACCACCTTCGTCTCCCTGCCTTTCCCACCTCCTTCCCTCCCTTTCTCCCTCCATTCTTTCTCCATTCTTCTTTTTCTCCCTTCGTTCCTTTTTGTTTTTCCTCTTTCTTTCTCTGTATTTATTTTATTTAGTTGTAGTCATATCTTCTTGTTCTTGTCATTTTAATTCTTGAGGATGTGATGTGTGCTTCTGGGAATAATTTGGATTGGATAATTTGAACAAGTTGACCTAAGCAAGGTAGGAAAAGTATTTATAAACACGTTAAATACACAGCTCTGTCCTTAAGGAAATGAGGAGAGTAAGAGAATTCTCAGCCCAAATTAAAAGTACTAACCAAGTGAACTTGACATTGCTGTTATCCTAGAGTGGGGAGGAGCTGAAAATGAGTGCCCAACCCAGGATTATGGAACACAGGAAGACATAATCCATGATGAGTGACAGGTATCAGATACAAAAAATAAACAAAAGGATTAGAACCCAAAGAGCTTCAAGTAATAGATTATTAGAGGGATATTATAAATAATTTGTTAAAAATGATTAAAGAAAAAAATTAACAAGTTGGAAAAGCATAAGAAATACGAGTAAGAAATGGGAAGCTTTCAAAATAACAATTAAATTTCTAAAATTAAAAAATATCAACTTGGAAGGGAAAAGCACAATGGATAGTTTAGCCAGATATTCAACATTCAAGGAGTTGAATAAAGGTTTTCCTAAAGGATAGCAGAGAGCAATTAAATATTTAAAAATGGTTAATACACATTGAGGGGAGAAAGAGTGTTTTAATGAGAGTGCCTGAAGGAAAGAATAGACGAGGAGGAAATATGTGGAGAGATAAGACCTAGAATTCTCCAGATTTTTTTGTTTGGTGGGGTGGGGGTGGGGGAATGGGGGTGGACACTGTCTCACTCTGTTGCTCAGGCTGGAGGGCAGCGGTGCAATCTTGGCTCGCTGTAACCTCTGCCTCGCAGGCTCAAGCGATTCTCCTGCCTCAGCCTCTGGAGTAGCTGGGATTACCAGCACCCACCATCATGTCTGGCTAATTTTTGTATTTTTAGTAGAAACAGGGTTTCACCATGTTGGCCAAGCTGGTCTCAAATTCCTGACCTCAAGAGATCCACCCACCTTAGCCTCCTGAAGTCCTGGGATTATAGGTGTGAGCCACTGTGCCTGGCCAAATCCTCGAGATTTGATGAAAGACATGAAACCTCGGGTTTTGGAGTTCCAAGTGAGATAAGGCAACACATAGATACATCTTATGGAAATACCAGAGACCAACACAAAATCTTAAGAGTAACAAGAGGGAAGGAAAAGACAATCTGTAACAGAACAACCACACTAACTGTAACCTTCTCAGTAATGAGAGGAAAAATCAGAAGACAACAGAATAATATCTTCAAAGGGGTAGGAGAAATAACTGTCAATCCATATTTTTATACCCAACCACATGATCATTTATAAATAAGAGTGAAATAAAGAGATATAGCAGATAAAGGCTGAGTGCTTACCACTATCAGAGCCACGTTGGGAGCACAAAATAAGGTATATCCATGTGCAATTATAGTATGTCTTATGCTTTTCTGACATGTTAATTTTTTTCTTCAGTCATTTTTAACATATTATTTTATAGTATCCCTCTAATAATCAATAACTTGAAGCTCTTTGGGTTCTAATCCTTTTGTTCATTTTTTGCATCTGATACCTGTCACTCGTCATGGATGATATCTTCCTATGTTTTATAATCCTGGGTTGAGCACTCATTTTAAGCTTATCCCACTCCAGGATAACAGCAATGTCAAGAAGCAGGAATTTAAACTCCACATGAAAGAATGGGAAGCAAGACTTAGGAATTTAAATTTCAAAGGAAAGAATGGGATGCAAGCTCATGAGCAAAGAAACCAGTAAATATGTGGGTTTATATAAACAATCAATAATTATATAAAACAACAATAATAATAATACAAATGAATAATTTGGTAAGATATAAAACTAAGAGGACACTAAAATGTTGGATCAAATAACATGTAAGTGGGAGGGGATGGTCAGAGTTAAAGTGCTGTAAGGTACTTGCCATACTACAGCAGAATAAAAAGATCAGTTAAACTTAGACCTTGTTAGCTCAGGAGACATGTTAAAAATGTAGAAATAAAAACTAAAATAATAGAAATAGAATGTATCTCTTCAAAACCAATAGAGGAAAACGTGGTAATAAAGAAAACTCAGTTGATTCAAAATAAGTTAGAAAAGTAAAAAGGAATAGTATAATATGATAAGAAAGCAAAAACTAAAGTTGAAAAAGATGAAATACATGTGCAATTATAGTAAATCTAAACTGAGCAGTGGCAGCAAAAATATACTTCATCTGGAAAATTAGGGGATAGCTAGATTAGATAGTTAACTAACACTGTAGATTGGAAGGTCCCTGACAAGTGTAAAATTTATAATTATATTTTTTATGTGTCTATATTATTTATATTAATATCTAATATTTGTTTATATATTTTATGCAAATGAAGCAGGCATTTCTCAGTGTGGGAAATCAACGTGTCCTAAGGATATGGGTCTGTCTGCAGAAAGATTAGCCAAGCCATAAGTTGAGTCAGCCACTGGAAGAGGGTGCTTCAATGTAGAAATCAATGTAAAAAGAGTTTGAGATGTTGACTAGGAGTACAACTTACTAGAACTGCACATTTTAAGAACCAGAAGCATAGGGAGATGAGTCGAGGTCAAAGCAGTAAAACAAATAAACAAACAGACAAATTTTGAAGTGCCTATAGAAGAGAGAGGAGTTTCACCTTCAGAAGAGCTCTGGGTAGAAAAAAGCATCAACAGTGCCCTATATCTCTTTTTCCAATCCGGAGGCATTTTGGAAACACTTTGAAATCTGTTTCCCCAGGTTTGTTTCTCCTCTCTGTCACACCTCAAGAGGAACACAACGAGTGATGGCCTGTCACTCTGATGCCTCTCTCTACTCAAATGGCAGAAGCCAACCAGGTGAGTTGTCATAACTTAGATGAGGCTGGGATAAAAATACACCTTGGAGAGCTAGCTTCCTGATGACAGACTGAGAGTGGCTCTTTTTGATTTAAGTGAATTGGAGCTTAAATTCAGTGCCAGCCCATATGAGTGTGTCAAGATGCTGGGTTAGAAAAGAGATTATATCAGGATTATGAGGTCTTTGCCTGTCTTCCCTCAGAATTGTCTTTGATTGATAGATGAGTGACCCTGTCCAACATCGTGATTCAAAACTGTAAGTGAAAAAAAAGAATAATAAAAACAAAAAAACCAGTTGAATCTTTCATTCAGTATTCACTTTGGATTTACCTTTAAATGCAGCTCAACCACTGAAGAGTTAAACATCTTAATTAATTACATCGTCTGAGAATGCAGCTATTTCATACATCAATTTAATCTTTTTGTTTTTCATTAAAAGCTAAAAACCCTTCCTTGGTTTCAAAACATGAAAATTTTAAAATCCTTAATCCTAAACCCCAAATCTTGGTCTTCAATTGGAGTACCTTATGCAAACTACTTTGCAGGGTAAGTCTCTCAGTCTAGCCTCTCCCAACCTGCTCAAAGAGGGCCTCCAGCAGGCAATTAGGGTATGCTATAGAGCCAACCAACAGAAACACAAAGCTGTCTCCACTGTGGCTATAAATGGTATCACACTGAAGCGTGCATCTGCTTTGCTGAGGATACCTGTGACTGTTAATAAAGTAAGTGGTAGGAGTGGGGCAGTTTTTCTCTACCTTTTATGGTATCTTTCAGTAATAATGACATTGAGCTCCTCACAGGTCATGTTTGTTTATGGCTGACATTTGTTTTTCTGTTCTGATTGGATGATACCCTTGTCTCGGTTTATAAAGTTTTGAAAATTATTCTAGTCTGAGAAATATTGATGCAATACTATTGTTTTGTTTGTTTTTGATTTTTAGCAAAGCAGTTATTCCAGTTTTATTTACAGCTTTATTTATTTAGAGCTTCCCTCACCCCAAGACTAAGGACTCAGTCCATGGGATTGATTATAAAGTAGATTTGAGTGATTTAAAATCATTTCCTCCTGAAGTCATGAAACCTTCTACTTTCTTTTAATGGTGTTCCATGCATTGTTCTGATCTCATTCTTACCCTAGAATGAACAATTTCCCTGGATCCTTTATATTTCCCATAAGGGTGACTTTACTCAACATTTTGCCACATATACATAGTCATGTCTGTATCTCAGCTTTGGTTCAAGCAAAGACTTTGAAACACCAATGAAAAATATTAATAAGTGGCTATTGTATGCTGAGCACTTGCTATTTCATGTAATTCTTACATGACATCTTTTACAGGAGAATATCACACAGTGCTCAGATTCAAACACAAGCCGAAGGCCTCCAAAAGCCCAAACACTGTCTTCAGACTTTGTAGACAGATTCTCTCCTTCTTGGATGAGGCTGTCAAAGGACTTGGGAGTCAGACCACATCTTTCATGTTCACTGGAATATCTTCACGTTTTGGAATGTTAAGTTGGATAGCATCACTTCCAGCCGTGGAACTCTTCCAGAAGCTTGAGAACCTTCTGGAAGTGACTTGGGACACTCAGAAGGGCCAGGATGAGGTTCAGGGTTGAGCCGTTGAGAGCTGACTGCTCTGGGCTTGATTTTAAGGGAAAGAAGGGATTGAATCTAAGCTTGCCAAGACCTGGTTTCTTCTATATTCTATGAGCTTTCATCTTGTCCATCTTTATTTATATAGTGACTAGAGTTATCCTTTTTAGAAACAAACATAATCATGCCATTTTTACACTTAATGACTTCTTTTTGAACTCCTTACTCTGATCTTCAATGTTCAGCTGAACTGGCTCCTTTAGCTTTAGCCCAGGCATTCTTCTTCCCCTCCAACCTCCAACATGCCTTCAGAACTCTGAACATATCTAGAACTTTCATTCCTCGGGGTCACTGCACGTGACATGTCTTCTGCACACCATTTTCCCCCACTATTCTGTCTCACCATATTATCCTGGACATTTTTTACACCATGTTTCTACAATGTATAATTGCTTGCTTATTTATTTTCCATTTCCTCCATCAACTGCAGGCTACATCGGACAGAGACCATTACTCCTTAGTTGTTATACTTACCCAGAGGCTGCACTGTGCTTAGCATATTGTGAGCACTCAATAAAAACATGTTGATTGTGTAAGTTAATGAGCTATGCTTAAGAACACTGGTGTTCACAGTTGGACCAAGGTGCAAGGGTCAGATAGAATCGAGCTTTCCAAGTTTTCACAAACATGCCAATATTAATAAGTAAACTGATTTCCATTCTGAATTTTATCTACTTTTTCATAAACCACTGCTGCCTGTTAATACCTATCTATTCTGGAATTTATTGCCAGATGATATGTTATTTAATATGAAGTTGATATTTGTTTATCCTAGGTATAATAAATGAATCAATATTAAACACAATATCTCATAGTGTTCCATGAAGACATGGTGACTTCTTTCTGTCCCTCCACTTGAAGAATTTTCAGAACTGCTGGCCTGTGTCACTCATCTATTACTCCATCACTTCACACTTTACGACAGCTTACATGTTTAGTCTTATTTTGTTTAAATTTTGTCTAATGGCCTCCTTGAACACAACTTGATTGTGAGCATCTTGAAGTGAAAAGTTACAGCTAGCTTTTCTTTTGTCCTCTGAATCCCCTACAGTACCATCCCAGTATCTTGTCATAGAAGATGCTTCACGAATGGGCATTGGTCGATTACTTCTCCTTTTCACAACCAGAACATTGTGGCTTGGCTGGGAAGCACAGTGGAACACCGCCCTCTGTGTTTTTTTGTTTTTGTTTTGTTTAGTTTTGTTTTTTTGAGGCAAAATTTACATGACATAAAATTAACAATTTTAAAGAGAGCAATGCAGTGATTTTCAGCACATTCACCATGTTGTGTGATCATCACCTCCTTTCCCTTCCAAAACATTTCCATTATCCCAAAAGGAAACGCCTTACCAATTACACAGTCAATCCCCTCAGTTCTTGTCAACCACTAGTCTGTTTTCTGTCTCTATGGATTTCCCTATTCTAGATGCTTCAGGTAACTGGAGTCATACAGTATGTGACCTTTTGGGTCTGACTTCCTTTACTTAGCATAATGTCTTCAAGGTTTGCCCACATTGTAGCAGGTGCCAATACTTCATTCATTGCTATGGTTGAATGATATTTCATTGTATGAATATACCGCATATTATTTATCCACTCATCTTGATGAACGTTGGAGTTGCATCCACCTTTTGTCTATTTTGCACTTTCTGTCTTCATCCACTCTACTCTTTTCCATTTGTACTGGAGTTACCTCAAGGGGCAAAACACTGCAGAAGTCTGGGAGCTATGAATGCTGTCTGCAAACAGACTTCAAATGCTTCCTGAAATTTTAGTGCTTTTTAATTATCAAAAATGTAGTGCTTACCAATTTTAGTGCTTATTCAGGCTGATACCTTTCTGGAAAAGCCAACCTAAGAAATGAGTTCATTAGTGACTTCCACGTATACTTCACTTTCATCTGTTTCTATGGTACCCCGAAAATAGTCCTAAAAGGTGAAGTGGGTGTTACTATTGCATAGGTAACAACTCCCTAGACTGAGGCCAGGCCTAAGGACAGTTAGTTAAAACTGGCCTCATGGGGACAGGCTGCACTGTCATATATA
This sequence comes from Piliocolobus tephrosceles, assembly GCF_002776525.5. Taxonomy (NCBI): domain Eukaryota; kingdom Metazoa; phylum Chordata; class Mammalia; order Primates; family Cercopithecidae; genus Piliocolobus; species Piliocolobus tephrosceles. The sequence continues at coordinate 23,541,742 of NC_045451.1, read as the reverse complement.
TATATATACTTACATTCTGGAAATGTTCAAACATGCATGAAAATAGAAAGGCTAGTTCAATAGACTCTCACACATCTGTCACCTAGTTTCAATAATCCGTATCTGCTGTTCTTATTTTATCGATGCCCTACCATCACATTTAAAAAATTATTTGTTTGTTGTTCATCTGTGCTTATTTATTTATTTATTTGTTGCTGGGGTATTTTAAAGCTAATGCTAGACATAGTATCATTTCACTCATATGCATTTCAGTCTAAATATCATACGTATTTCAGTCTAAATATCTAGTTTTATTTTTTGAACATAATCACAAAATCATTATCAAAGCCCTCAAACCTCAACAATTCCCCAATATCATCAATTTGTGTTCAATTTTTCATGATTGTCCCAAACATATCCATTTTTAATTGTTGGTTTGTGCGGTTCAGAATCCAAAAAAGATTCTAGGAATATTGCCTATGGTTAACACGCTCTTATATTTCTTTTAATGTGCAACTGTTTGCTCTCTTTGGTGCATTTATTAAAGAAATTGAGAAATGGGCCTATTGTCTTGTAGAATGATTGAATTTGCCTGATTATATCTTTTCAGTGTCATTTAATACGTTTCTCTATCCCTACAAAAATCAGTAGTTAGAACTAGAGGCCTGACTAAAGTTGATTTGGGGGTGTGGGGTAGAGGGATTTCATAGGTGGTATTGCCTCTTATTCCAGTCATCTCATATAAAGGCATATCAGGGATCACGCATTTGTCCCATTTTCCTTGATAGTAAGATTGCTCCATGATTTAGTGTTGTGGTAGGTTGAAAAATGGTCCCCAAACCAAAAGATATCCACATCTTAATCCCTAAAACATATAAATATTAACTTATAGGGAGAAAAGGAGGCTGAATCTTTGTAGTTGTGACTAAATTAAGGGTTTTGAGATGCAGAGATTGTCCCGCATTATCTGGATACCAGATCTGGGACTCAGACACCATCACCTGTGTCCTTTGTGAAAGGAAAATATCTTGGGCCCCTTCAAACTGGGAACTGCTCAGGGCAAATCTACCTCCCATTCTACTCAAAGTCATCCCTCTGCTCACAGAGATAGATGCATATTCTGATTCCCTCTTTTGGAAAGACTTATAAGAAACTTAAAAGAATGCAACAGTCTGTCTCTCAACTACCTGTGACCTGAAAGTCCCCAGTGGGGGTGGGGCTTGCTTTGAGTTGTCTCCACCTTTCTGGACGGAACTACTGTACTTCTTACATATATTGATTGATGTCTCATGTCTCCCTAAAAGCTATAAAAGCAAGCTGTGCCCCGACCACCTTGGGCTCATGTCGTCAGGACTTCCTGAGGCTGCGTCATGAGTGTGTCCTCAACCTCGACAAAATAAAGTTTCTAAATTAACTGAGACCTGTCTCAGATTTTCTGGTTTCACAACTTATAAGTGGGAGGCAGATGGAGATTACAAAGATGCATACAGAAGAGAAGAGAGTGTGACCATTGAGGCAGAGATTACAGTGACGCAGCTACAAACGGAACCAGCAGCAAATGAAAGAGTGGAGGGAACCCCCAGAGGGAGTGCAGCCCCATCAGCACCTTGATGAAGCTGAGTGAAACTGATCCCAAATGTCTGGTCTCCAGAACTGTGAGAAAATAAACTCCTGTTGTTCAAAGCCACCATGTCTGTGGTAATTTGTTATAGACGCTGTAGGAAACTACAGTTGACCCTTGAACAATGCAGGAATTAGGGGCGCTAACACCCCCTCACTTGAAAATCCCAGTCTATAACTTTTAACTCTCTAAATACTTAATTACTAAGAACCCACTGTTGAAATTATTAAGAACTCATATTAAGAACTCAAATATGTAAACAGCTCATTAACACACATTTTGTATGTTATATGTATTATATATTCTATTCTTACAGTAAAGAAAACATTATTATGAAAATGATAAGGAAGCAAAAATGTATTTACTGTTCATTAAGTGGAAGTGGATCATCATGAAGGTCTTCATCCTTGCTGTCTTCATGTGGAGTAGGTGAGGAGGAGCAGACGGAAGAGGAGAGATTGGTCTTGCAGTCTGCAGAGGCGGAAGCAAATCCTAGTATAAGTCAACCTGCACAGTTCACATCTGTGATATTCAAGAGTCACAAGTATGAGCTAACTGCCTGATTCATCCATTAAAATGTCCCCATCAAGTTTTTCAATACAATAGTACTCCCCAACCCCGCCCTGCAACTTATTCTCTGGGGATATGTTCCAAGACCCACAGTGGGTGCCTGAAGCCACGGATAGTACCAAACCCTATATATACTATGTGAATACATACCTTTGATAAAGTTTAATTAATAAATTAGACCTAGTAAGAGATTAACAACAATAGGACAATTATAATAATACACTTGTAATTAAAGTTATGTGAATGTGAGTGGGGAAAGGTGGCTCACGCCTGTAATTTCAGCACTTTGGGATGCCAAGACTGTCAGATTGCTTGAGCCCAGGAGTTTGAGACCAGCCTGGGCAACATGGTGAAATTCTGTCTCTACAAAAAAATACAAAAATTAGCCAGGTGTGGTGGCAGGCACCTGCAGTCCCAGCTACTCGGGAGATTAAGGTAGGAGGATCAACTGAGGCTGGGAAGTTAAGGCTGCAGTGAACTATGATTGGGCCACTGCGCTCCAGCCGGGGCAACAGAGTAAGACCCTGTTTCAAAAAAAAAAAGTTAAGTGAATGTGGTCTCTCTCTCAAAATATCTTATTGTACTGTGTGTACGAGTAACTGAAATTCAGAAAGCGAAACTGCAGGTAAGCGGGGACTACTGCAATAATTTTAGCTGCCATTGATTACTGTTGTCTAGGTTCATTATTTCATTAGTGAGTGGAAAATAGTGATTTTCTAATTCTATAATTTTTTTCTGCATGTATTACGCATGATTCTTCTGTATAAAGAACAACTGTATTCCTCATCAACTAGCTGATTAGCCTGAGTTCTACTCCAAGTAGGGAAAGACAAGAGGAATGCTTGAGATTTTTCCCTTAATTGTTACACTTTCAGAATAATGAGTTGGTTCCCTAGCAACCTCCGAGGTGATCAATGAGATTTTTTTGTTTGTTTATTTTTGAAGTATCATTATGAACTCATCAGTTTTCATATATTTGATAAGTTTCAATTCATTATAGTCATCATTTTTGATGTTTAAACTGTCCCATCTGTAATCTCAGGGGAGACCCTCCAGGCTTGATCTGCTTTAGAAAAGTCGAATAACCCTGGCAACTGAGTAAAGATGGGGCACTGTGGATTTGAAGGGTAACAATCAATGATGGAATGCTGATCTCCTTCCTGGTCTCCTTTGTGTGCGTCTCATACACACTCTAAAAAAATGAACTATGAAGATACTTAGTTAAGCCTAACATCTTCCCATTTTTTAATATAGTAACTCTCAACTGTAACTTCACAATAGAATCCTCTGGGGAACTTCTAAAAAATACTTCTGTCAGGACCCCACCCCGTGAGGCTGAGATTCACTCCTTTAGGTTAGGGCATTGAGATGCTTCAAAAACTGCCCAGGTGCTTCTAGAGTGTAGCCAGGACTGAGAACCACTGTCTAATGCATCTATTATACCTCTGAGATGTTTACTTTTTTTAAAAAAAACAAGCCCTGGTCTTTTGCCTTCGGCAGGTAGAAGCCTAACATTGATTGCACATGAAGCAAGATTAAAAGGGTGCCTCATCGTATATTTTCTTGCCTCCAGATTCAACAAGGATTCTGCCATTAACCACATTCCCAGAACTGAATTAAAAAGCAAAACTGGCCAACTGTGGTGGCTCACGCCTGTAACCCCAGCCAGCACTTTGGGAGGCTGAAGTGGGTGGATCACTTGAGGTCAGAAGTCCAAGAGCAGCCTGACCAATGTGATGAAACTCTATCTATGCTAAAAGTACAAAAATTAGCCGGGCATGGGGGCATGGTAGTGCATGTCTGTAATCCCAGCTACTTGGGAAGCTGTGGCAGGAGAACGGGAGAATCGCTTGAACCCGGGAGGCACAGGTTGCAGTGAGCCAAGATCACTAGAGACACTGTCTCAACAACAACAAAAAAGCAAAGCTACCATCCTACCTTAACCCTAATGCCTTTGTTTGCTATCTGTAGTCCACATCCAGACTTTCATTCCTGGTCTTGCTTCCGTCTCCAGATTTTGTTTACCACTGTAAAACATTTGTCTACGGGAAAATCTCCCTCAATAGATGGTATGGGGGGTAAGACCCCTGTAGTCTTACATTCTTATAATAAAATGGAATAGAGATGTAAATACAGTTAACATTTAGTGAAGTTTTCTTTGATGTAAGAAATTACTGGGATAATTCTGTTTTATTTTCTACCCTTCCCCCTCATCCCTTCAGCCTGTTGAAGCATACTGGATAAGTAAATAATTTATACATTTCCGTGCTTTTTATCTGCATATGATTTATATAAATATTCATTTTGCTTCAGTTTGTTCATTAAAGGCCTCTGGGTAAAGAATTCCAAATTGTATAAAGACATATAAGATTTAATATGCATCTCAACTTTTAAAAGTTTCTCTTTTTGAATATATCTAGTGATGATAAAGGTAAACAGGTGTTTGAAAACATACTGTTGTGAAGTACCAACCTGGCAGAAAACCTGTAGCATTTATAACGAGAACATAATCCAATTGAATTTGTAATTAGCACTTTTGAAATGTGCTCATTATTATTGTTATTATTAGCTACAAAACGATGCAGCTTTGGCTCATACCCACTGGAATTTTAGGGTGTGATTCTAGCCAAAAGCAGTCAGTATAGAACCCAATAAAAAAACTATGTTGCAGATTTTATAGAAGTCTTTTCATGTTAAATATCCAATGGGGGCTATCAATTAGATGTAAATTATTTACTGTGTCAAAGAAAATTTTCACTTTTGGAGATGCAGATTTTTATGAGACATAACCTAATGATTTGAGAAAAGTTAATACACCCATGCGTGGAATCTACTTGGGAAGTAATCCCGGAAAAAAGGAATAGTCATGGTTGAAAAGACATATCACAATGGAGTGGAGACAATTTTAGAATTCAGAGACTTGTTTTTATTGAGCTTCTAAAGGAAGCTACTCTCAGCACTTCCCAGGCCCTAGAAGGGTCTGACTGACTTTATCCCTGGTAACTCCTATAGGAAAAGATTGGATTCCCAACCAGCTTGTAGTTCCCTTCATTAACAAATATTTATTGAATCACAGTGCGCTGTATTCAGGGCTGCTGAAGAAATAGGAATGATTTAGTAAACTGGATATATAAAAATAAGAGGGGATCTTGGGGACAATTACAAAGCAACATGGTAAGAGAAAAAGCAATAATTGTGAGCTCAGTGCTAATTATGAAGGGAAGGACCCAGAAAAGGCAATAAGGTATGGGCCAGCTAGTGAGGAAGAGATTTACGGAGAAGGTTCTTTTTGATTCAGATTCAAAATAACACCTTTATCTTATTGGTAGGATGGTTAGGAGATGCTCTTTCAATAAGAGAACTGACACAAGTAAGGCATGGACTTGTTATCATTTGAGCCTTGGGATGTCGAACTTGTTGGTTTGATTAGAAAAAAAGAACTTGCTAGGCACTGTGCTTGGCAAATGGTCAATAAGTGTTTGTAGGTGCCCAATAATAGTAGGTACTCAAAAAGTATTTGAAGATGCTCAATAAATATTAGAGAGTCAATGACTTTGACTTTCCTGTCACTCATATGCCAGGAGGGTGTATAAATAACACACTAAGAAAATCTGACTTAATGCTTCACAGTGATTTAGTCTAGCTCCAGACAAGATGTACCCATTTAGTTGCAGTCCTCCATGCACCTTACTCCAGTCCAACTCCACTCACTTATATTACCCCATTGACTCTGTATATCTTTGATTGTATGATTCTAGGTCTGGGTAGAGTGGACAGACTGTATGATCTAAGCTTACCCATATGATCTTAAGCCTAGATCTTGGGAACACAATGACATTTTCAAAAGAAAAGAAAATAAGCACTTATGGAGGCTGCCTTGCCTTTCAGATAACCTCTTGAAACCAACCCAATAGTCCCATAGGCAGCTTTTTTCTTTTCCTATAGTAACATAGAAATGGACCCTTCTGGTCTTAAAGCTTGAAACTTACATTTGTTTTATCTGAGTTTCTTCATAAGGAAAGGCCCCTCAGGCCTTTCAAAAAGTGTCAAAGAACAGAAACTCATCATATAACCATATCCAGCCAATGGGATGCCAGACCCCTCATTCATCAAGATTGCCTCAAGACACCTCCCTAGTTCCTGTTTTCCCATGCATAGTTACATTTCTTCCCTGCTGTAGAAACCTTTACTTTTAATTGTTCAGGGAGATGGGTTTGAAACTGATCTCCCATTTCCTTGGCTGCAGCCCTCAATGAAAGCCTTCTTTGGCAATACTCATTGTGTCAGTCATTGGCTTTCTGTGCCAGGGAACAGCAAGACCTAGATCGAATCCCTGGCATTTCAAGTACACTCTTGCCTCAGTCTCAGAAGTGGTCCCCTGCATGCCATATCTCTGCAGAGTGATTTTTTTTATCTCATCTGACCCACCATAGTTCTTCTCTTTCTTCAACAAACAGTTATTGGACGATTATTTACCAAGTTCATTCCTAGAAAATAAACAATACAATGGAAACTTCAGGGGTTTCAGAGTTTTAAGAGGTGAGCCAGTGGAGGGATCATGTCTGTGAAGAGCTTCCTTGTACCGATCTCTCCCCAGAGATTCTGATTTAATCGGCCTGATGTGGAGTAGGCTGCTTACACTTGTTCCCCATTGCAGGTAATTATAATCTGCAGCCACAGTAGAGAATCATTGTGGTTCTCAAGAGTAGTCTTCAGACCAGCAGCAATAGCGTCACCTGATAACTTGTTAGAAATGGAGATTCTCAGGCCCCACCCGAGACATACTGAATCAGAACTCTGTGCAGCAGGGGGAAATAAAAAACAGTGCTATATGTTGTCAGAGACCTTGCAGGTGATTCTGATGAACACTCAAGTTTGAGGATTATTGAGCTAGGGAAATTGGTTCTGTATTGAGATATTAAAGAAGACTCCCAGGTACCCTCTCTGATACCATTTTCTCCATCAAATCCTAATCTTATTCCTTACTATTTTAATGATCTCTTTAGAACATAATTTATTTCCTATTTTTCTCCCTCTTATTTATTTCCATACCATACATATATTAAGGGCTTGCAGGATGCCAGTTTAATTCAATCCCAACTCACCCAATCTTGTCATAGGCATGTTATGGGATTGTGATTACTGAAGGCTGAGAAGGGTAGGGGAGAGGGAAAGATAGAATGAGACTGGTTAAAAGATGCACAATTACAGCTAGATAGGGCGAAAAAGTTTTAGTGTTCTATAGCACTGTAGGGTGACTATGGTTAACAATAATTTATTGTATATTTTCAGATAGCTAGAAGAGAGGATTTTAAATGTTCCCAGTGCAAAACAATGATAAATATTTCAGGTGATAGAAAGGCTAATTATCCTGATTTGATTGTTGCACATTGTGTGTATCAAAATACTACTCTGTAGCCCATAAATATGTGCAATTATTATATGTCAATTAAAAATACGTTTAAAAGAAAGCTCAAAAAAGTGAAAGCACAAGACAGAGTTCCTGGAGCCTTTGAGGAGTTAGGAAATAGAAAACAGGGCACCATCACAGGCAATGTGCTGGTAGGCACTGCAGGAGCTCCAGGGAAGAGTGGAAACTATATGGGAAATATGGGAAAAGCAATCCTAGACAGCTGCAAGGAGCAAGGCAAACTTGAGCTGAGCCTTCAAGCATGGGTAGAATTTGGACTTAAGAAAGGACAGAGGGAATATTAAAAGCAAAGAAGCTCTTTATGACTACCAATGAAGACATTAGCCTGACCACAGAGGAGGAGACAGAGCTGAGAGACGGATCAGCCTCCCCCACGGAGAACTCTGAGATATCTCATAGCTCATTGACATCTCAGAATACAGGTCAAAGAGGTAGATTTTCATTTCACTTACTGTAAATGTGAGTTAGAGCAAATAGGCTCCTGATGGTTAGCTGGGCTGGCTACTTTAGCCTTGTAGGAGGCAGTGTACTACAATGGCAGTAGATGTTTGGGAGTCAGGTGTATAACTTTGGCTTCACTACCTACTGGATGTGAGGCTTAACCTCTCTGAGTTTTAGTTTCCTCTTCTGTACAGTAAGGTTAATACATTTTTCCCTAGGTCATTTCTAACTTTTACATAAACTCACAAATGTAAAAGAAAAAACTGTATGGTAGGATATCTCTAGGCAAATCAATGTATGTTATGGTCCCTCTTGCCCTCCTTTGACTAAATGGAATCAATTATTGCATTGGATAAGAAGGGAAGCAGTTCTGGTTAAGAGTGAACACTGTGAATTTGGAGGACGTGTGCTGGACCTCAGCCCTACCTCTAACACATTGAGTAACCTTGGCCACACAACGTGACCTCCCAGAACTCCAATTTCTTCTGTCATAATCTGGAATAATGATATCAATCAAGTGAAGCGGTTATCAGAGGGTCTGGAACATAGTAAGCCCTCAATAGGTTCTAGCAATTATTTAAAAAGGAAAGGCTGTCTGCTCATAAGATACAGTGCAATCAGGTGATCTCAGAAGGGGGTTTGTGCCTCTCTGTGAAGGAAGTCTCATTGTGGACATCTGGGAGCAGGTCAAGTTCTTCAACTCTGCTTCCTTCACCTCTTTCAAAGCACCCCTCCCACATACTTCCCGTTAGAAACTCTGCAATCTGTTTTTCAGAAGAGTGGTCAATTACTGACTCAATATTAGAAATGCTGCTCAGACTACATAATGGCTGACCTGGAAATATCTCTTTCAGTTAAATTAACACCTACAAAAGGCTCCAGGCTTGCCACCAAACCACTTTAATTTTCTTCCTAACACCTAGGTCTGTGAGAAAGGAAAATGGTCAGAAGTCAAAAGAGAAATCTCATCTCCAAAGTGTCCCCTCTTTCCACCCACCCCCAAATCCCTCCTATAGCCCCAATCCTCATTTCCATTATATCCAAAACTTTAAATGGAAGAATCCAATTAGCTGTCACATTTTACAGCTAATTTACAAATCTCTTAAAAGTTCCAAGTTTAGCTTTCACATTGTTCCTTGTACACCATAAAAATAAAGGCACTGAGAAGCCTTTGGGTCCTTGCTCTGCTGAAGCACTTCCTTTCCATATTTTTTGCTTCTCATTTTACCTCTGATTACTTTACACGAAGCTGCAGCTCTCAGGACGACTGTACACCCACTGTAAACCTCTATTATTGATCATGTACTTACATGGTTGGTGGCGTTTTATGTAAGAGGAATAAATGATATAGTTGTTTCTATCCATTAAACTATATTGTTATCAAGGGATTGAGAAACTGCCCTGAACATGGCAATTATTTTTGGAGGTTCTGTAATGTTTAAATATAATTGCCTAGTAATCTTATATTTACTGTGTGGTGGCAAAGTACAGCTAGCTTCATGTTTGCACCTTATAAAACGTAAGGACATTTAGTGTGCTTAATTCTCTGTTGTTTTCCTTCTCCTGGTCTTTCTCTTTCCCCAGTGCTATATCCCCAGGCATGGGACTATAAGACTTCTAGATACTTCCCAAGTACTGTAATTTTTTTTCCACACTAACTCATCCTTGGAGATCAGTAATTTCCTACTTAGTATGATGTGGGGCTTCCCAGGCTCTGACTATGGGGAAAGGAGAGCTGGGGTCTCTGAGGCACAAAAGACTTTGCACGATTAGTAGAGCTCTGAGAATCAAGGAAATATGCCTGATGAGCAAACACCCCAGCCCAGAGGAAGCTTAATTATAGTTGAGGGAAACTAGTCCTTCCTTAGTGGCAGTCGCCTCTGCCCACGTGCTTGCACATGCGTGTGCACACGCAAGCACGAGCAAACTCTCATGCATCGTCCATATGTGAATTCTTTTTGGAAGCTCATTTGCTTCCTCTCACTTCCTCCCCTTACTGGGTCCTAACACTGGCACATTTAAACCCTATCTGGCACATTTAAGCCACTGGTGGAGAAAGCCTTGAAACTTTTCAAGACCAAATATAACCAAATGATCCAAATAAAATAACTGGGAGCTTGCTAAAATGAGGCCAGGAGACTTTTAAACTTTTTACTAAAGTAGAATAGAGCCTGGGATTTTTAGACGTTTTCTGTTTCTCTTCGAAGGTGCCAGGAATTCGCATGTGAGGTTTTAAATGTGCTTCTACTACTGACTTGCAGGAAGAGATTTCTAGGCTTCTCATGCTACCTCTGATGATTGCAATATAGAATCCAAATGTTTGATTCTTTCTTTCTATAGGACTTGACTTCTCCAACCTGTGAAGGAGGAAAAAACGGAAATAATATCTTATTCTATTCCCATAAACAAGATATACAAGGGGAGCCCAGAAGATTTGGTTTGGCTTAGGAGAAAGTCGGCTTAGGCTTCAGTGCATTTTAGAACATCCTAAGGGTGCAGTCTTGTGCCTGCTTTTCCTCCTTTGAGATTCAGGGTGTTCTGCCTGGCTGGCATTCCAGCCCCTGGGAGGCCGTGTGCTGCTGTTGGCCTACAGTTAGAGCACACGTACCTTCATTAGCCAAATCTTTGTTCCCCTTTGTGCTTCTCCTCCTCCGACTTAGTAGAAAGCAGCTTTGCAATTTGCTTCTGTTTTTCACGTGCTGAATTAGAGGAGCAGGACAGGGTCCTGGGTAAGCATATGGACTCCGGAGTCAGCTGCTGGGGTTCCCGACCCTGCTCCTTTTTTCTTTTCTTTTCTTTCTTTCTTTTTTTTTTTTTTTTTGAGATGGAGTCTAACTTCACTGTGTCTGCCAGTCTGGAGTGCAGTGGTGTGATCTTGGCTCACTGCAACTTCTGCCTCCCGGGTTCAAGCAATTCACTTGCCTCAGTCTCCCAAGTAGCTGGGATTACAGGTGCGCACCACCATGCCTGGCTACTTTCTGTATTTTCAGTAGAGACAGGGTTTTGCCATGTTGGCCAGGTTGGTCTCAAACTCCTGACCTCAGGCTGCTTTCTTTACTGAACATTTTATTGTAGAAAAGCCCCTTATCCTCTCTGTGTCTCAGCTTTCCCATTTGAATGTTGACGGTCCTGAAAACAGTGACTTCTAAGGGCCATTACTTGTGTGAGTTGATTGAATCAGCGTGGGAAAGGCTCAGAACACCACTTGCTCTGATTCCTGAAAGTCTTTTTTAGACTGTCCTTTGCTCACCATGTCTAGATGGATTCTGTCTCCACTTATCCATGTTTTTGATCTTGGTGACAGCCTCTCTTCGTAAGCCTTGTCTTCTATGTGCTGAAACGATTGACTGAATCATAATAATGACAAGCATAAAAGCCGTGAAGCCTTCTTCCTTAGAATTGGGGCGGTGGAGGGGCCAAGCGAAGTGGTCACTTGCTTGCATTTTTCATATTACTGTGATCTTACGTGGATGTGGGTTGGTTTTTCAGAGTTGCCTTTCCTAGATACTACTTGGTTTCCTTTTTTTTCCCTTTATGCAACCCCACCCCCCAAGGAGCTTCTTACCATGAAGATCCATGACAGTAGGGCAGACCTCAAAACACATGCTTTTGTTCAACACCCCTCCCACTTTTATTTTTGCTTTCATAAAGTCTATGAAGATTTTCCAGGAGAATCCACCCACCCTGGTAGAGACCCTCAAGGGACCAGGAACACAGGATCCAAGGATAGGGCAGGAAAATTTCACCTCAATCCCTCTCCCAATGTTCCCTATTTCTCTTGCCCTCTATTCTAACTGTAGGCCTGCTGAGGCTCCAGGGGTGGGACACTGCACTTAAAGCCTTTAAACCCATCAAGATTAAGGTCATTTTTTTTTTTGCTGGTCAGCTGAATTTTTCTCATTCTGTCTATGGGGTGGGGGTGGGGGAAAGAAGCCGTTTTCTAAAGGAGTGAAGGAATAAAAGAACAAGGGTGGGTATGGGAGAGTAAGGATAATTTCACTGTTGTCTCAGAAGGTTGAGTCTCAGGGCTGGTAAGTTCTCAAATTCAACACTGTATTACGACATAGATCTGCTGTTATTTTTTCAGTCTCAGAGGAAACCTTGAGGAATCTCATTCCTGCAATTGTATTAAATTATCTGCCAATATTGTCTTTTCCACTCAAAGTACTTTCATTGAAACATTTGGCATGGGCTGCAGAAACAGCAAAATCTCTTTAAAAGCTATTGTTTCGTTGAATGTTTGGTTTACCTTTTGGTTCCACAATAAAATAACTTAATAAATTAAGGGTGAGTGGAATTGTTACTATAGCAATCCCCATAGTAACATCAAAATGCCACACACACTCGTGCTGCAAGCCCTGGGCTTTCTCCTAGTCCTCCCACATTTCAGGTTCAGCTTCCCAGGTTAAGCTCTGATGGCTTAAGATGTAAGGATATTATATTAAATCCATTTTATTTCCATCCCCAAGAGTTAATAGACTCACAAAATACCAAGAATTTTTATCCACTTCTATCCTTTGCAGAAAAGTCAGAAGTGAATTTTCTATGGGCTTGGCAGTATGTACAAACTGCTTGCATTTGAGTTGCTCTTCCAATTTTAGATCTGTCCTTAAAAACAATAATAACAATAATCCCAGTCAAGGCATGAATTGCTCTTTGTTGATTTCCATAGTCTTACATAACTTACATGGAGCAGGAATAGGAGAGGAAACATCTTCAGAATGCAGCACTGTGGGAACACACATGTTTTTAATCTCCTATTTTCCAGAAGATAGCCAGAAGGGATCCCCAAGAGGTCACTTGGAAAAGCCTTTTGCCACCTGGTAGAGTTATAAATCGATATTCTGATTAAGATTGCTGTCATTAGGTAGAATGAATGAGAGGCTACGGAAAAATATAATGGGAGGCAAAAGCTGATATTGAACATCATGTCGTATCTTTATATAATAGGTGGTCATGCATACATGTTAATATGTATATCACTGTTTGTGCATATTTAGCACAAATTTATAAACCAGATGCTGAATATCAAATAGTAGATCTGTGTATCCTGTTTCTTAGCTCATTGTATCTTGAATATTAATACTCTCACCCTAAAGGCAGAAACTACAATTGGAAAGCGACTGTGTTAAATTCAGAACCAGTGGGGCTATAAAGTTATGCAGCCTGGAAAACTCAGTGAGTTTATTTCCCAAGAAGAAAACTTCGCTAGATAGAGTGGAAGAAAATAAAAAACAAAGCACCAGCCATAAACAACAGGCAATTCATAAAAGAAGAAATATGATCATTAGTAAACATGTGAAAAACATCCAATGTTACTACTAAGCAAAGAAATAGAAATAAAAACAAGCATAGTAGGATGTGTAGGGGAGCTTCTACGGCTGCTCTGGAGTCAGCACTAGGCCCACAGCCAAAAACAACAGGTGCTAAGTGCTCAACGTGTAAAAGAACAGCCAGACCCCAACCCCACATCATCATTATATAAGCAGAGGACTGGGAAGGAGGCATGAGGGACACAATCAACGCTGGGAGTGGTCAGGCAGTGTGGAACTGTTACTCACCAGAGGTCACTCCCTTTTCTCCCAATGGGCAAGGGAGAGGCTGCCTACTGTTCCCCAGCAGAGGAGCTTCACAGATAGTCACCCATTGAGGTTGAAGTTGTAGACTGGTATTCACTTTCCTGGCTACAACTCCGCTCTGGAGGAACAGGCTTTCTGATCTGCTGCTGTGCCTATCCAATTAAGGATGAGAAATGCAAGAAAGTTACAAGATGGGGTGGCCAAGGAGCAGCCTGCACTTCCACCAATAGGTATCCCCAAGGATGCACACATTTCTGGTGAGTCAAGAGGACACCAGAAGCTGTAGCTAGTATTCACATGCTCAAAAAGCCTGCCCAATGGGTGAAATGATTCCAGTGATGGAAACTGAGAGGAGATATAGAGATTGAGATTAAGCCTGATTTCCCGGAGCAAGGAAGTTTGTCAATGGGAGCTCTAAAAGGCCAAAAAGACTACATCACTCCTTGGAAGAACCAGAACCTGAATGCCTGCCATGCAGAGGTATCAATGTCTGGTTAGTCAAAATGAGAAAAGTACTAACACCCCACAGGAAAAATATTGCTATTGTGTCCCTATAAGTAGAATGTACTGGCCGTATTCCCTCACACTCCCTTTCTCTGATACAATTGCTTCATGGATATAGCCACATTGAGTTGAGATTGCTCAACTAACCTGTTGTATAATGATGAGGTATTGTTTGCCTACTGAGCCGTCATTAACTCTTTAAATACCTAGATTTGTGAGGATATAGTGAAGGAAGACACACCTGCTGGTTCAAGTGTACCTTGGTTCATCTGTTCTGGAGGGAATTTTGTCAATTATGTGTTTAAAACCTCTTAAAATTTGGCATGCTATTTGATGTAGTGACTCCTCTTATGTGAATATTCGCTAAAGATCTAATCAGAAAGAAAACAAATATATTTAAACAAAAAATATTCATTGTATCCTTACTTATAAGAGTAAAAAGAGGAAACCTGAATTTCAAGTTGGAAATGACTACATAAGTTGTGGTGTATCGAAACAGTAAAGTACATGCAACCATTAAAATTGTGCTTCAAAGACCATTTAATATTTTTGCGCAATGCTCATAGAGTGTTTAGTAAAAATCAAATAGGATAAAATCTGTCATACATAAAAAATAGAAAGGAAAAGTGAAAACATATCTAGTAGCAGAAGACATGTATATATCTGGAAATCCCAAAAAACTCAATGGAAAAAGTACCACAAGTGATAGAAGAATTTAGTAAAGTAGTAGATAGAAAAAAAAATCATCATAAACAACCTTCATATACAAATTAAAAGTAGTTAGAGAATATATGGAAGATTTATTTAAGATAGTAGTAATGATAAACCTAAGTATAAAAAGAAACAAAAATTGTACAAAATCTACGTGAAGAAAACTAAAAACACTCTTGAAGAATGTAAATGTTGACTTGAAGAAATGGAAAGTCATGCCACTTTTGTGGATAGACAACAGTCAGTTCTCCTTTAGTTAATTTATAAATGTAATGTCATTCAAAAATACCATTTAGAAGAAAAAATAAGCTAGAGTAGTCAGGAATTCTTGCAAAAGAGGAGCAATGAGTTTGGGAGGGGTTGGCTATATCAGATATTAAATACATTATAAAGCCTTTATAATTAATACAGAAGGATATACACACACCAATAGATAGATCAATGAATAGAAACTCCAGAAATAGACCCAATTGCATACGGAAATTTAATACACAATAAAGGTGACATTTCAAATTGGTGGTGAAAGGATGGACTTTTAAATAAGTGGTGTTGGGATAAGTGAATAGCCATATGGAAAAAGATAAAATTGGATCCATTTCTCACATTGTAAGCCAGGATAAATTCCAAAAGACTCGGAGATCTAAATGTGAAATAAATGAAACTATACATATTTGAAGAGAAGACATGGATATTTTTCTCCAGTAGCTAAGATGAGGAAAACCTCATCCTACTTATCAAAATCCAGAAGCATTAAGGAAAAAGTTAAACTTGATGGCATTAAAAAATACGTTTGCAAGGAGAAAATACTCTAAGCAATGTAAAGAAAATGACAAATGGGAAAAACTGCAACTTTTATCACAAAGGTTGAACATGTCTAATATATAAAGAGCTTCTAAAAATAGAGAAGAAAAAGACTGCAACTTGGTAGATAAATGGGCTAGGGAAATGAACAGACTGTTTCTTAAAAAAGAAAAGCAAATGACTCCTAATTATAATATCCTCAGCCTTGTTCCTAATAAGAGAAAAGCAAAATATAATATCCTGACCATTTCTCACATACCAGATTGGCAAAAATCCAGAAGTTTGGAAAATATACTCAGTTGGCAAAGTTGTGGGAGAGCAGGCACTCTCTTACACTGCTAGTGGGAAGTAAAATGATACCACATCTGTGGAAGGGAATTTGGCAACATCTAGCCAACTTACATTTACTCACTTTCTAAGACTCTATCATAAGGACACACTGGCAGACGCGAAAAAAGAAATGCTGCCCAGATACATTCTATATTCACTGCAGCCCAATTGTAACAGTAAAGATCAGAAATAAACCAAATATTCACCCAGAGGGACCTGTTTAAATAAACAATTGCTACATCCACATGACAAAATACTATGCAGCTGTAAAGAGGATTTAAAAATCTCTACAAAACTGCATTGGAACAATCCCAAGGAAAAAAGCAAGGAGCAGAAAGTGTTTATGTTATAAAACCATTTATCAAAGAAAGGGAAAATGCTAATATATACACATATTTGAATAATTGTATTTAAGAAAATTAATGAGAGAATAAACTTTAAAAGGTATTTATCTATAAGGATGGTAAGCAAACAAGGTAGATGTGGCTGGGTATGAGCTTGGCTTATCTGATTATATCTTGTTTTGTTAACAGGACTTTTGGAAACTTAAAATATGTTTACACAATTATAGAAAAGTGTTTTTAAAAAGTGATCATTAAAAATCTAAAGCAAAAAAAAAAAAAAAAAAAAAACACAACAACTAGTTTTTGAGTTGGTAGCCTAAATATACAAAAAGGAATTATTTCAAATGATGTTAAAACTTGAGAATGTATTTGTTCATCCCTAGGGTGATACTGTTCGAGAACAGGAAGAACAGCAAAAGAATGTTAAACTGTTTTATGTAATTACGTTAGTGATGATAATATTGATACTGTTTTTCTGTGATTGCATTTTGTGTGCTTACAGGATAAAGTATCCTATTGACCAAATTATTGTTTCTGTATTTTATCTTAAAAATATTTTCCAGGTCTGTATGATAAAAAGTACTAGAAGTGGGAGAATGTCAACACAATAGCAATTGGTACTCTTAACACACAGATTGTGGTTTCTAAATATCATACTGAAATAAACAGAACACGATTTCATGTCTAGGGTAAAAAATAAACAATATGGATCTGGAACATTTTGCCATTCTGGGGAGCAATGATGCTATCAAGGATAATTGTCATGTTAAAAGGACTCAGGAGACAACTTTGAGAGATTCCTCTGGCCAAACATGGGGCAGTTGAGTATCACTAAGAATAATAGGTGCAACCACTGAAAACACACAAAAACGTACTTACATCTGTAAGTTCACAATGATATTGAAAACAAAAGAGAAGAAAACAAAAATTCATTGGAATCCCCCTTTGGAGGATTCTATGGAGTCAGTCCAATATTTTGAAAACTGAAAAATGAAAGGAGAGAATCAGCATTTATCTTGCTTTCCTATATGAAATTCATCTCAAAGTCATTAGATAGTTGATTAGAATGTTTTCTTTTAAAGAAGCATTTAAACTATATATAAAAAAGAAATTATAAAATTAGAACATCACGATTTGGTAACCATTAATGGATTGGGCAATGATCATCAATGGCTATTAATATTACAAAAAAAAAAGGGAAACAAGACATTATATGCCTGTCCATAAGAGTGCTGCACAATACTTCCTATAAAGTGTTTCAGACAAAAATCAGAACTCACTGATTTTTGATCAAGACTCAGGGATTCTTCACTCTTTTGTGCTCCAAATGGCTTGGGCAGGCTAGTGAGTTCAGTTAAACCCCTTTTGATAATAATATTTCAAAGACATAAAATAAAACACAAAAGTTGTTAAGGGTATTAGTCCATTTCACAATGCTAAAAGGAATACTCAAAACCGGGTAATTTATAAAAGGAAGAGGTTTAATTGACTCACAGTTCCGTCTGACTGGGGAGGTCTCAAGAAACTTACTATCATGACAGAAGGTGAGGAAGAAGCAAGTACCTTCTTCACAAGGTAGCAGGAAAGAGAGAGATAAGAGAAGGAGGGACTACCATACACTATAAAACCATCAGATCTCGTGAGAACGCACTCAGTATCATGAGAACAGGATGGGGGAAACTGCCCCATGATCCAATTGCCTCCCACCAGGTCCCTCCCTCAACACCTGGGGATTATGGGGATTAAAATTCCAGGTGAGATTTGGGTGAGAACACAGAGCCAAACCCTGTCAGTAACTAAACTCGTTACGTTAAATACAGTTACTCAAATAATAGGAAAAAAAATGTGTGTGTATGTGTATGCATCCATATATATGATACACACATTCACACAAACACACACAATATGTTGGGGCTTCTTCATCAACATATTCAATAATAAGATCTAAAGGCAGGTCCAATAGCTGTAATAATTTTGAAGTCATGGTAAGATGAAACAATATTTAGGTATATCATGCAACAGCTGGAATATGACAGGAAAATAGGATTTCTATTGATGGCAAAGTCACATATACTATTAAAATTACTGTTGTTTGTTGTCTAATATTTTAATTGAAGAGCATACTAAATTTTAGTTGCAAGTTAGTAAAAATACATATGTCATTTTTCCCAAGTGTGTCCCTGGATTATATTCACAAATTGTTTGGGGGCTGCAGACCACAGATTATTAGGTCTAACTGCAAATTTACAGGAAACACAGGGGACAGCAGAACATGTTAAATGACACCCTGATGATTTTTTTTTTCAAATGTTGACATCATTTATTATATAATATTATCAGACATCATGTGGACTCCAAAATTTCTTTATAAATTAGTAAGAGAATGAAACTGAAAAAGGCAAATAATGTCTTAATATTACTATGAAAATTGTTATGACATCATATGTCTACACAAATGAACATGAAGCCCTCAACAATCCATGGATTGTTGCCCTCAACAATCCATGAAGCCCTCAACAAGTGTTGCATTAGATATTCCAGAGGTCAAAGTGGAGGTAACAGGAGATTAATCACTAATGAGCAGTGAGCCAGGAAAGAGATATACAACTTAGAGATTATAGCGGAGATAGTATATTCAAGACTTTTTCACACACCTGGTAGTTGTGAGCTTTATTTATGCATTAAGGTATGAGTATTCTTAATAGGCTATTTTACTCAATAGAGAAAATGTCATAAAACTAGTAAATAACTGATCAAAAATAAATCAATATTTAAAAATGGTATGTGTTTTGAGTCATATTCTGCATGTATTATTTTTGAGGCCTAACATATTTATTATACATATTCTTTTTTTGTTTTGTTTTGTTTTGTTTTTTTTGATGATTGTTTGAATTTATTGATTTTTCGGTGTCTTTAAATATTTTTATTGGAATGGGGGTACTCTTGGCTGATAGCTGATCCCAGTATTTTCTAAAGTCTTTTTTTTTCTAGTTTTTATTATTATTATTATACTTTAAGTTCTAGAGTACATGTGCATAACGTGCAGGTTTGCTACATATGTATACTTGTGCCATGTTGGTGTGCTGTACCCATCAACTCGTCATTTACATCAGGTATAAATCCCAATGCAATCCCTCCCCCCTCCCCCCTCCCCATGATAGGCCCCAGTGTGTGATGTTCCCCTTCCTGAGTCCAAGTGATCTCATTGTTCAGTTCCCACCTATGAGTGAGAACATGCAGTGTTTGGTTTTCTGTTCTTGTGATAGTTTGCTAAGAATGATGGTTTCCAGCTGCATCCATGTCCCTACAAAGGACACAAACTCATCCTTTTTTATGGCTGCATAGTATTCCATGGTGTATATGTGCCACATTTTCTTAATCCAGTCTGTCACTGATAGACATTTGGGTTGATTCCAAGTCTTTGCTATTGTGAATAGTGCCGCAATAAACATACATGTGCATGTGTCTTTATAGCAGCATGATTTATGATCCTTTGGATATATACCCAGTAATGGGATGGCTGGATCATATGGTACATCTAGTTCTAGATCCTTGAGGAATCGCCATACTGTTTTCCATAATGGTTGAACTAGTTTACAATCCCACCAACAGTGTAAAAGTGTTCCTATTTCTCCACATTCTCTCCAGCACCTGTTGCTTCCTGACTTTTTAATGATTGCCATTCTAACTGGTGTGAGATGGTATCTCATTGTGGTTTTGATTTGCATTTCTCTGATGGCCAGTGATGATGAGCATTTTTTCATGTCTGTTGGCTGTATGAATGTCTTCTTTTGAGAAATGTCTGTTCATATCCTTTGCCCACTTTTTGATGGGGTTGTTTGTTTTTTTCTTGTAAATTTGTTTGAGTTCTTTGTAGGTTCTGGATATTAGCCCTTTGTCAGATGAGTAGATTGCAAAAATTTTCTCCCATTCTGTAGGTTGCCTATTCACTCTGATGGTAGTTTCTTTTGCTGTGCAGAAGCTCTTTAGTCTAATTAAATCACATTTGTCAATTTTGGCTTTTGCTGCAGTTGCTTTTGGTGTTTTAGACATGAAGTCCTTGCCCATGCCTATGTCCTGAATGGTACTACCTAGGTTTTCTTCTAGGGTTTTTATGGTATTAGGTCTAACATTTAAGTCTCTAATCCATCTTGAATTAATTTTTGTATAAGGAGTAGGGAAAGGATCCAGTTTCAGCTTTCTACTTATGGCTAGCCAATTTTCCCAGCACCATTTATTAAATAGGGAATCCTTTCCCCATTTCTTGTTTTTGTCAGGTTTGTCAAAGATCAGATGTCTGTAGATGTGTGGTATTATTTCTGAGGACTCTGTTCTGTTCCATTGGTCTATATCTCTGTTTTGGTACCAGTACCATGCTGTTTTGGTTACTGTAGCCTTGTAGTATAGTTTGAAGTCAGGTAGCGTGATGCCTCCAGCTTTGTTCTTTTGACTTAGGATTGTCTTGGCAATGTGGGCTCTTTTTTGGTTCCATATGAACTTTAAAGCAGTTTTTTCCAATTCGGTGAAGAAACTCATTGGTAGCTTGATGGGGATGGCATTGAATCTATAAATAACCTTGGGCAGTATGGCCATTTTCACAATATTGATTCTTCCTATCCATGAGCATGGTATGTTCTTCCATTTGTTTGTGTCATCTTTTATTTCACTGAGCAGTGGTTTGTAGTTCTCCTTGAAGAGGTCCTTTACATCCCTTGTAAGTTGGATTCCTAGGTATTTTATTCTCTTTGAAGCAATTGTGAATGGAAGTTCATTCATAATTTGGCTCTCTGTTTGTCTGTTACTGTTGTATAAGAATGCTTGTGATTTTTGCACGTTAATTTTGTATCCTGAGACTTTGCTGAAGTTTCTTATCAGCTTAAGGAGATTTTGGGCTGAAACAATGGGGTTTTCTAAATATACAATCATGTCATCTGCAAACAGGGACAATTTGACTTCTTCTTTTCCTAACTGAATACCCTTGATTTCTTTCTCTTGCCTGATTACCCTAGCCAGAACTTCCAATACTATGTTGAATAGGAGTGGTGAGAGAGGGCATCCCTGTCTTGTGTCAGTTTTCAAAGGGAATTTTTCCAGTTTTTGCCCATTCAATATGATATTGGCTGTGGGTTTGTCATAAATAGCTCTTATTACTTTGAGGTACGTTCCATCAATACCGAATTTATTGAGCGTCTTTAGCATGAAGGGCTGTTGAATTTTGTCAAAGGCCTTTTCTGCATCTATTGAGATAATCATGTGGTTCCTGTCTTTGGTTCTGTTTATATGCTGGATTACGTTTATTCATTTGCGAATGTTGAACCAGCCTTGCATCCCAGGGATGAAGCTCATTTGATCATGGTGGATAAGCTTTTTGATGTGCTGCTGAATCCGGTTTGCCAGTATTTTATTGAGGATTTTTACGTCGATGTTCATCAGGGATATTGGTCTAAAATTTTCTTTTTTTGTTGTGTCTCTGCCAGGCTTTGGTATCAGGATGATGTTGGCCTCATAAAATGAGTTAGGGAGGATTCCCTCTTTTTCTATTGATTGGAATAGTTTCAGAAGGAATGGTACCAGCTCCTCCTTGTAACTCTGGTAGAATTCAGCTGTGAATCCATCTGGTCCTGGACTTTTTTTGGTTGATAGGCTATTAATTATTGCCTCAATTTCAGAGGCTGCTATTGGTCTATTCAGGGATTCAGCTTCTTCCTGGTTTAGTCTTGGGAGACTGTAAGTGTCCAGGAAATTATCATTTCTTCTAGATTTTCTAGTTGATTTGCGTAGAGGGGTTTATAGTATTCTCTGATGGTGGTTTGTATTTCTGTGGGGTCGGTGGTGATATCCCCTTTATCACTTTTTATTGCGTCTATTTGATTCTTCTCTCTTTTCTTCTTTATTACTCTTGCTAGCGGTCTGTCAATTTTGTTGATCTTTTCAAAAAACCAACTCCTGGATTCATTGATTTTTTGGAGGGTTTTTTGTGTCTCTATCTCCTTCAATTCTGCTCTGATCTTAGTTATTTCTTGCCTTCTGCTAACTTTTGAATGTGTTTGCTCTTGCTTCTCTAGTTCTTTTAATTGTGATGTTAGAGGGTCAATTTTACATCTTTCCAGCTTTCTCTTGTGGGCATTGAGTGCTATAAATTTCCCTCTACACACTGCTTTAAATGTGTCCCAGAGATTCTGGTATGTTGTATCTTTGTTCTCATTGGTTTCAAAGAACATCTTTATTTCTGCCTTCATTTCATTATGTACCCAGTAGTCATTCAGGAGCAGGTTGTTCAGTTTCCATGTAGTTGAGTGGATTTGAGTGAGTTTCTTAGTCCTGAGTTCTAGTTTGATTGCACTGTGGTCTGAGAGACAGTTTGTTATAATTTCTGTTCTTTTACATTTGCTGAGGAGTGCTTTACTTCCAATTATGTGGTCAATTTTGGAATAAGTGCGATGTGGTGCTGAGAAGAATGTATATTCTGTTGATTTGGGGTGGAGAGTTCTATAGATGTCTATTAGGTCTGCTTGCTGCAGAGATGAGTTCAATTCCTGGATATTCTTGTTAACTTTCAGTCTCATTGATCTGTCTAATGTTGACAGTGGGGTGTTGAAGTCTCCCATTATTATTGTATGGGAGTCTAAGTCTCTTTGTAAGTCTCTAAGGACTTGCTTTATGAATCTGGGTGCTCCTGTATTGGGTGCATAGATATTTAGGATAGTTAGCTCTTCCTGTTGAATTGATCCTTTTACCATTATGTAATGGCCTTCTTTGTCTCTTTTGATCTCTGATGGTTTAAAGTCCATTTTATCAGAGACTAGGATTGCAACCCCTGCTTTTTTTTGTTCTCCATTTGCTTGGTAGATCTTCCTCCATCTCTTTACATTTAAGGTTAATATTGTTATGTGTGAACTTGATCCTGCCATTATGATATTAACTGGTTATTTTGCTCGTTAGTTGATGCAGTTTCTTCCTGGCCTCAATGGTCTTTACATTTTGGCATGTTTTTGCGATGGCTGGTACCGGTTGTTCCTTTCCATGTTTAGTGCTTCCTTCAGGGTCTCTTGTAAGGCAGACCTGGTGGTGACAAAATCTCTAAGCATTTGCTTATCTGTAAAGGATTTTATTTCTCCTTCACTTATGAAACTTAGTTTGGCTGGATATGAAATTCTGGGTTTAAAATTCTTTTCTTTAAGAATGTTGAATATTGGCCCCCACTCTCTTCTGGCTTGTAGAGTTTCTGCTGAGAGATCTGCTGTTAGTCTGATGGGCTTCCCTTTGTGGGTAACCCGACCTTTCTCTCTGGCCGCCCTTAAGATTTTTTCCTTCATTTCAACTTTGGTGAATCTGGCAATTATGTGTCTTGGAATTGCTCTTCTTGAGGAGTATCTTTGTGGCATTCTCTGTATTTCCTGAATTTGAATGTTGGCCTGCCCTGCTAGGTTGGGGAAGTTCTCCTGGATGATATCCTGAAGAGTGTTTTCCAACTTGGTTCCATTTTCCCCCTCACTTTCAGGCACCCCAATCAGATGTAGATTTGGTCTTTTTACATAATCCCATACTTCTTGCAGGCTTTGTTCATTTTTTTTTCTTCTTTTTTCTTTTGGTTTCTCTTCTCGCTTCATTTCATTCATTTGATCCTCCATCACTGATACTCTTTCTTCCAGTTGATCGTGTCGGTTACTGAAGCTTGTGCATTTGTCACGTATTTCTCGTGTCATGGTTTTCATCTCTGTAATTTCGTTTATGACCTTCTCTGCATTAATTACTCTAGCTATCAATTCTTCCACTCTTTTTTCAAGATTTTTAGTTTCTTTGCGCTGGGTACGTAATTCCTCCTTTAGCTCTGAGAAGTTTGATGGACTGAAGCCTTCCTCTCTCATCTCATCAAAGTCATTCTCTGTCCAGCTTTGATCCGTTGCTGGCAATGAGCTGCGCTCCTTTGCAGGGGGAGATGTGCTCTTATTTTTTGAATTTCCAGCTTTTCTGACCTGCTTTTTCCCCATCTTTGTGGTTTTATCTGCCTCTGGTCTTTGATGATGGTGATGTACTGATGGGGTTTTGGTATAGGTGTCCTTCCTGTTTGATGGTTTTCCTTCTAACAGTCAGGACCCTCAGCTGTAGGTCTGTTGGAGATTGCTTGAGGTCCACTCCAGACCCTGTTTGCCTGGGTGTCATCAGCAGAGGCTGCAGAAGATAGAATACTGCTGAACAGCGAGTGTACCTGTCTGATTCTTACTTTGGAAGCTTCCTCTCAGGAGTGTACTCCACCATGTGAGGTGTGGGGTGTCAGTCTGCCCCTAGTGGGGGATGTCTCCCAGTTAGGCTACTCAGGGGTCAGGGACCCACTTGAGCAGACAGTCTGTCCCTTCTCAGATCTCAACCTCCATGTTGGGAGATCCACTGCTCTCTTCAAAGCTGTCAGATAGAGTTGTTTGTGTCTGCAGAGGTTTCTGCTGCTGTTGTTGTTGTTGTTGTTGTTGTTGTTGTTGTTGTTTAGCTGTGCCCTGTCCCCAGAGGTGGAGTCTACAGAGACAGGCAGGCTTCCTTGAGCTGCTGTGAGCTCCACCCAGTTCCATCTTCCCAGGGCTTTGTTTACCTACTTAAGCCTCAGCAATGGTGGGTGCCCCTCCCCCAGCCTCACTGCTGCCTTGCAGTTAGATCGCAGACTGCTGTGCTAGCAATGAGGGAGGCTCCGTGGGCGTGGGAACTTCCCAGCCAGGTGTGGGATATAATCTCCTGGTGTGCCCATTTGCTTAATGCACAGTATTGAGGTGAGAGTTACCCAATTTTCCAGGTATTATGTGTCTCAGTTCCCCTGGCTAGGGAAAGGGATTCCCTTCCCCTTGCACTTCCCAGGTGAGGCGATGCCTCACCCTGCTTCAGCTCTGGGTGGTCGGGCTGCAGCAGCTGACCAGCACCGATTGTCCGGCACTCCCTAGTGAGATGAACCCAGTACCTCAGTTGAAAATGCAGAAATCACCGGTCTTCT
Source organism: Piliocolobus tephrosceles (assembly GCF_002776525.5). NCBI lineage: Eukaryota > Metazoa > Chordata > Mammalia > Primates > Cercopithecidae > Piliocolobus > Piliocolobus tephrosceles. The sequence continues at coordinate 23,516,454 of NC_045451.1, read as the reverse complement.
GTGTCACTCGCGCTGGGAGTTGGAGACTGGAGCTGTTCCTATTCGGCCATCTTTACCCTGATGATTTAATTTATCAAAATCCAAACTGTGGGAAACTATGACAGACAAATAATCTGGTTTCTTCAATAAATACATCATAAGGGAAAACTACTAATGGATACAAAATCTTAGAGGTTTAAAGAGACTTAGGGAAATACAACCAATTGTAATCTAAGAACAGGATCTTGGTACAAGCAAACACACTGTAAAAGATTACAAAACAATTGATAATATTTAAACACTAACTAGATATGAATAATACAACTACAATTTTGTTATTATTATTATTATTATTATTTTGAGACAGAGTCTTGCTCTCTTGCCCAGGCTGGAGTGCAGTGGCTCACTGCAACTTCTGCCTCCTAGGTTCAAGCAATCCTCCTGCCTCAGTCTCCTGAGTAGCTGGGACTACAGGTGTACCACCACATCTGGCTAATTTTTGTATTTTTAGTAGAGACGGACTTTCACCATGTTGACCAGGCTGGTCTGGAACTCCTGACCTCAGGTGATCTGCCCCCTTTGGCATTCCAAAATGTTGGGATTACAGTTGTGAGCCACCATGCCCAGCCTTAATTTTGTTAGTTTTTAAAAATTGTGATAGTAGTATTTTTAAAGTGTTATTACATTTTAGAGACACATACTGAAATATGTAGTGATGAAATTATATAATGCTGGAGAACAGGGATAGGGTTCTAATTTTTGTGTGCTGTTCTTTACATTTTTTGTGTTTTACAAATTTCCCACACTGATTGAGTAGTCTTTTAAAATCATAAAAATGGTTATACATATTAAAATATATGTGTGTGTATATATATGTGTATGTGTGTGTATATATATGCGTGTGTATATATATACACACACACACACATACATATATCTCAAAGGCATGAACTAAGGTCATAACAATATATAATTTGAACTTTTGGTAACCTCCAGACATGCAACTAAATGTAGCAGGGAGAAGTGAGGGAACTCTTGAGAGAGAACTTAACCTAGTGGAAGATGGAATCAGAAAGAAACCTGGCTCTTGGAGAAAGAAGGTTTCCATGTGGAGACAGCATGAATGTTGTGATTCAGATTTGTATTTGTCTCTGGCCCAACTCAGTATGGATCCATGTCTGAGTCCTGTAGGATGGAAGGTGATTAAGGAGACTGGAAGTAAGATGAGGTGTAGGTAGGTGGCCTGAGAATTCCAGAGAACATGGCGCCTACCATTTTGGACCCTCAAAGATGCCAGTGCTTCTACAGCATTGGAATCTGTAAGGAAACTTGAGGGAGACAGCTGCAGGCTGTGAACTCTGGAGGATGCACTGTGAAAATTGCCAGAGAGGGGCAAGAAGAAATAAAGAGGAAGGCTCCATGTAGTAGCCAAGAAAACTTGTCTATGAGCATATGCAAGATCTTGTCTGGGTGAGAACTTTGCAACAATTGGAGGTTTTGTAATTGAAGATGAGTGTGATGAGAGGTCTACAGATAAGATCTCATGGCAGATGACAGGACTTGTGTGTGCTTTAATGCTCTTATGACATATAGGTTGTAACTCTTAATGCTGTAATTAATCTGTAAACTTATTGAATTACATAGAAAGTAGAAAATCCCTTCATTTTAAATCAGCTGGGTCTGCCGTAACAAAATTCCACAGACTGAGTAACTTAACAGAAATTTATTTCTCACAGCTCTGGAGGTGGAGAAGTCCAAGTGTCAGCCAACTTGGTTTCTGGTGTGGGCTGTCTTCCTAGCTTGTAGACGGCTGCCTTCTTGCTGTGTCTTCACATTGCAGACAGAGAGAGCTCTGATGTTCATTCTTCTTCTTACAAGGAACCAGCTCTGTGAGATTGGGGTTCTACCATTATGACCTCATTTAACTTCAATTACCTCCTAAAGGATTATCTCCAAATACAGTCACATTAGAGGTTAGGACTTTAACATGGGAATTTGGGAGAGACACAATTCAGTCCAAGTACACTTCAAGAGCTCAGCATACAGCAAGTGAATAATAAGTGCAAATGGTAAATTTTTACTTATTCATAGCAAAGTCATATCACCTGCATGACAAGGGGGTTGGCCCCAGAGAAATATGACAGGGGTGCAGTGCAGTGGCTCATGCCTATGATCCCATCACTTTGGGAGGCCAAAGTAGGAGGATTGTTTGAATCCAGGAGTTCAAGACCAGCCTGGAAAATATAGTGAGACCCTATCTCAAAAAAAAAAAAAAAAAAAAAAAAAGGTTGGGTGTGATGGCACATGCCTGTGGTCCCAGTTACTTGGGAAGCTGAGGTGTGAGGACCACTTGAGACCAAGAGGTCAAGGCTGCAGTGAGCCATTATTGTGCTGCCGTACACAAGCCTGGGTGACTGGGTGACAGAGCAAGACTATGTCTGCAAAAAAAAAAAAAAGTATGACAAGAAACAGAGGCTTAGAGAAACTCAGTTATAAGGAGGAATCCTTGAAATAGGGGATGGAGAAAAACTGCATAGAACAACATGCCTTCTTATCCCAAATAGCCTGCCTAATGCCTCCTAAAACTTCTGGAGAGAAATTTGGGTTCTGAGTGGGTAATGAAACATAAAAGGGAAAAATTTCTAAATTTAAAAATATCATTAGCAGCCACAAAATCAACAACTCCATCACCTCAAAGACATCCTTGCTAAAACAAGCTAAGATCCTTATGCAAAATACTACCAATTACCTGTAAGTAAATAATCAGTCCTCTACATGGCAGAGGTGTGATTGCTCTGAAATAATAGACTCTCTTCTGGAAGTGGTCAGGAGCAGGACCACTGGGAATAGAGGCCCAGGTCATGGGACTGGATGGGTACTTGGTGACTTTCTGCCCAGCAATGGAGCTTCTGCTTCTTCTCTTGGTTTCTTCTGGGATTAAAATCACTGGCTGCTTAGAGGGCAAAGTGGAGACTGGGACAGATTGGTCTGGGGAGAGAAATAACATAGGTATAAGAAGCAGGACAGGGATACATGATGCTCTATATCCAGAAACACTAGCACTTGTATCACAACACATTCAAGTGTTAAATGGACCTAGTTTAACAAGTATTTATGGAGTGCTTCCCTTATGCCAAGCTCTGTTCTAGGCTCCAGGGATGTAGTGATGAGCAATACAGCCAAAAATTCTCATCCTTCTGGTGCTTACTTTCTAGCCTACTTCTTTACTGTTCAGTTATAATTTTGCTACCATGTCTTGGAAATATGCTAGAACTCAACCCAATTATCCATGAGGCTCACCTGAAGACTGCAATTGCTTCTTTCTGCAATTGCTTTTTTAAATTCTCCAGAACTTAAAGTTGACCCCATAGCAAATGGCTGACATTTTTGGCTCCACCCTTGTAAGTCAAGTATCAGTCATCACTAGCCACATTCACTTTGTAAACTCATCAGTTTTCAATTTATACAGGTGCAAAAGCAACATTCTCATAGGCATAGGTGTGTTCATTTTCTTTGTTTGTTAATCTTGCTACATTTGGAAGGGTTCAAGATGATTATTTTACAACCTGTTTACATACACTCCTTTGCTGGGATGCAACATGCCAAGTCTCGTCCAGGATCAGATGCTCACAAAGCCCCCTGGAAAGCCTGAGTCCTGTGTTTATAACAGGAAGCATTGACCGCAAATACACTGAAGCCACACTACAAACATCCTCAGAGCTGTCCTCAGGGTTCTTGTTAGAGCTTTTGTATAAATGAGATTGCCTTATAACTATCTCCTTTACTTCCAGAAATAATCATGAGGCCCAAAACACTTCCTGAGTGAGAAAACCTGCATTGAATTCTGTTCTGTGGTGCATGGTATGGTTGCAATATATTAGGATCTGGCGGAAATTGAAGAATTTATTGCCTATTTTTGTTTTGCTGCTTAATGGGATGTTTTGCACATAATAGGTTGAGTCAAAGAATATGTAAATATAGTAGATTCTTATTATTCATGATAGTTATAAAGTCCACAAACACTGAATCAGCAAATGCCAAGTCATTGCTCTTAGGAGAAATACAGGGTTAAGTTCCTGAAAGCTTCTGTTTACAACATTTTTGTCCACCAGTAAATACGTAACCTTGCTTCATGTGTGTTTCTGTTTAAAGAGACCATATTTAATATATGTTGTTGACTCATTAATATTGAAGTCATAACTCAATAGCATTATAGCATTATAACTCATTCCTAAAGGATGCTTATCTAACACATATTTTCTCCATTAGATACATCCCAGCCTTCCTTCACATGGAAACACTACATAGCACTTTAGCAGTATGTTTAGGGACCATTTTAAACAGCAAAATCATCAACAAGAAGCAGAAAATTGTAAAAAATGTGTCACTAAATAGACCATGTAAAGGACACATGTTTACAGTAAGAAAGCTGAAACAAGAAGGGGGAGTGTCATCTTATTTGATCCAGCTAGAAACGTGAGTGTGAGAACTCAAATTTTTCACTGCTCTGACCATGTTCATGAGTAATTGCAAAAGTATCCCCCATATTGATTTTGGGATTAGAAATAAATTTTAGCAAGTAGGCAAATCACCAAATAGGAAATCCTTGATTTGTGAGGATCAACTGCCTGTAAATGTAGGTGACTCTACCACACAACACTTGAGGGCAAGGAATGGCACATGTGGAGTTTCTAGTCCTTATGAAATTAAATTTGCCCTGAGCACCCACATAACGGACTAATGAAACTAGGTTAATGAACCTTTAAAAAGATACTGATTTTGTGTGTGTGCTGGGAGAAAAATTGAGGGACATTTCCTTCCTTAGAGTCACCATTATTTCTGTTGTCCCTTTAGCCAAGTGCTGGTATTCCAGCAACACTCAGGCAGCTGCTCCAGGAGGCTGCAGAGGGGTCCTTCTCAGCAGCCAACAAAACTGGCTATGGTCACGCCCATTGGGAAGCTCATTGCTGCCTTCAAGGTCAGTGCTGTGCATGTGTCCAGTGTCTACCTCTCAGCACCCCATAGCAGTTCCTCACTGGAGTGTGGCCCACGATGTGGCCCATTGCTGGAGAGTGGATGGCTTCTCTGTGCTGGAGGAATTCTAAGGAATCTCTGTCTTTCCGGTGGATCCAGTTGTTCTTATACAGTTTCATCCCCAAATTGCCAATGTTCTGCCTCTCTTTACCCAACTTAATGACACTCAAGGTCCAAAGGAGAGTGGGATGAGGAGGATAAAGTCATGAAAGGAAATTTCCATTTCCCCTACAGACATGGGAATAAGGATAACTTGGACATTTGGAGATACAATGCTAACTTCTGCTCAAAATGGGAGTAGGGAAAGAAAATGCTTACACCAACTGCTTTTTTTCTTGATAACTTATCCTGGCGTAATTAACATAATGTTAGAAATTGCTTATTTTTAACTTGGTAAAATGTTTCCATGTTTGAGCTCTTAGGTGGAAGTTAAAGTCACTATAGTTCTTTCATGAAAGGGGAAAATGTCTACGTAGAAGATGAGAAGTTTCTTTGGGGCAGAGACTGTAGTTTGTATTTCTTTAGTACTGTTCATAATGTTAGGATAGGAATAAGCAGAGGTGGTATGCCATAGATGCATTTAGCAACACCCAAATACTCTGTTAAGTACCTTCTCACTTATGTGATGCATCCCAGAAAAATGACATGACCATAACATTTTTGAGAATTATATCATATAAAATGGGGAACTGGCTGTTTAGATGAAGAATGAATTATTTAATCAGTAGTCTTTCCTTATTTCTACATTTCATTAGTTTAAATTTCATTATATGTCCTGAACTTTTAATTTAATTAAACTATTACAATGATGAACAAGTCAGGGAATATTTTTGGATCTGAGAGAAAACTAATAACAATTACTCTGATAACTGAGTCACTCACATGGCCTAATTTTATGTTTTTGGAACATGTCACTCAAACTATAATCTGCAGTTTTGTCTTCTGAGAGATGGGAATAATAATACCTGCTTTAAAGAGCAGTTGTGATGATAGATTAGATATTATACATGCAATTTCATGATAAATTACAAATTAGTATCTAAATATCAAGAGTTGCTATGAATGTTATTCTTCCCTCCTATAATTCTTTCTTTTAAAGTTTTGTTTTATACTAGACACATTTTTGCATGGTTTGTCTCCTCTGTCATTGTCCACAGGACTCAGAAGCTGTAGGAATATTCAGGTGCATACACCAGGCCCAGCTTCATCTCTAACTTGTGGCAAAGGACTGTACATCCTGGGATGAGACCATATGCTCCCCTGTGCCGTTTAGACAGAGCCTGGGGAGAGTGACTTCCCAGGGTATCCACGTTGAAATCTCTCCTTTGATTCTTATTCAAATGTAAGTCATTCTCCGAGGCCCATAGAAAGTCAACGTCATCCTGGAAGCTTTGGGTTTTATTTCTTTAATGTACTTTGTGTATACATTAATTATTAAAATTAAAATCTGTACAAAAGAAACTATGTCTCTTATAATGTAGTGATTCACATATAATAGGTTCTTGGTACTTACTGAATGACGAATGATTGGATCAATTGACGGATGGATGGATGGACGGATGGATAGATATGTTGTCCTTGTTCTGTTCATCCAGCTGTCTCAGCATGGCTAAAAGTTACCTACATGTCAGGAGCCTGATATTTCCCTTTTCTTTACTACCCAAATGAAATGGCTCAAGCTTCTATCCATGTCCTCCACACTCTTCCTGAAACCTTTGAGGATTCCCAAAGGGAGGCTGATGTTCTCCAGGGTCAGTCATTGGGCAGCCTGCCCTGAATTAGCTGTCTCAGCTCCCATAACCAACATCCTCTTTCTACGCTGCTTTGACCCAGGCTCAGTACTGCTCCACTCTCTGCCAACACCCAACACATCTCTAGGCAGATCTTAACTAAAGCTTTAAAGATAGAAATGAATGATTTCAGCACAACTCAGAATAGGAAACATTGACAACTGAATATTAATCACCACTACTCTTAAAAGCCCCTCAGCTATCCACTCGGCCTGGACGTCTGCATGGCTGTCTTTTCTTTCTAGGCTTCTTGCCAGCCTCTTGCCAAGTTGCTCAGCCCTCTCCAACCACCAATGAGGCATCAGTGACCAGTTCCCAAATTCAAGTTAATTTTTTATGTAGTGCAGCTTAGCTCTCTCTCTTTTTTTTATCCTATCTTTTAAGACAAGAAGGGCGTGTTTAAAAAAAAAAAAAAAAAAAAAAAAAGAGTGCATCAGAGTATTTTCCTGAACAAAAAGCTATCTCCTCTGAGGTTAATAATTCCACTTCTTTGCCATGCAAAAGTAATGGAAAGTCGGTGTTTTGTTTGAAATAGTAAATATTTGCTGAATTTGTCATTTTTAAAGTTTTTTTCACTTGAGATTTCCAGAATCATGGGAGTTAAACTTATCTCCTCAGTAGCTTCTCTCTGGTAATTGAATACCCTTAGGACTATTCATTCCATCTACCTCCAGAAGCCATCACCAAAAATTAACTTCTCACCTTCTCGGAATGCCACATTTTAATGGACATTAACAATAACATAAAGTTTGTTCCGTCTTAAATATATTCAGTAACTTATTAATGCATACCAGACACTTGAGTGCAGACTTTTTTTCACGTCATAAACATTGATCATAAGAAAAGCTTGAATTATCACCAAACTTCGAGCTCACCAGTTAGTCTCCATCTGTTATTGTTATTTAGGTTTTAAGACAAAAAGTTCAGCAATGAATATGTTGGGTCTACCATGTCTTCAATCTTAAACTGCTTATTTCTTCCTCATTTTCTGCTTTCTATATGGTCCAGCTCTTCCATTGTCTTTCATATGAAGTTTTGTCTTGTAACTAATCCCACAGCCCTTTTCTCTGAAATTGAGTGCCCTATCTGCCTATATGCAGTTACTACCATTCTACTCCAGATTTTACACTGCTTCTGCTATGTGATATCCTGGCTCCACAAACAAATTATATAATTTTTATTGGTGGGAGGCAGGTCTCATGTTTATTTATGAATCCATCCTGGTGCCTACCACTGTGCTAAGTGCCATAGAAAATACTCAGCAAACACTGTTTAGCATCTAAATAAAATAAAGAATTGCTAAAAGTGTTTTTACCATTTAACAGTGTAATATAGAAGCTTAAAGCAGGAAGAAACTTAGACCTCCCTCTTATGCCAAGTAGAGAATTTTATTAACTTGGTCATTAGTCAACGAATATTAAGCTCTATGGGCAAACAGCTGTCTGTTAAGCACTATGGGAGACACATATAGTAGATAAAGCAAGTTCTTGCTCTCATGAAAGTTAAGATTTCTATTAAATATTTTCATTTTGCTTCACTGAAAAGACATTTAATTTGTCATACATTTATAAGATATGGGTCAGGAAACTTCAACACATTTAAACTCAGGTAACTATATGGTAAGCAAAGGCAGAAAAAGGAGGGAGCTGCTGTTGAAATATCTAATAATTTTTAGTTATTTCAGGGCTAAAAACAGTTTGTCTCTATGAAGTCATTTTAATCTAGTCCAATTGTTAGACAGAAACATTTTACAATGCAGACATTTTTGGAAGGCAATTGATCATGTATAAAAAAAAGATCTGTATTTTTCAAGCAAGATAGTGGAGTGTTAAATTTTCTGTTGAGGGCAGCTCTCCAGCAGTGCATTTGATGACTCCATTGACATCCTGCTGCAGTTTCTTTTAAGGAAGGGTAATTCAAATTTTTGGTTTCTTTTTTTAAATTTTCATCACCTCTGTTAGAGACAAAAATATGGGTTCCCTTACAAGTGATTATTTAAAAATGTGTAAGTCAAACAAACAGTTAGCGTCCGACCAGACTGTCAATACTAATAGTTATGAGAATTGGGATGGTGCCCCCAGCACAAGCAGTCTTTTTGGAAACATTCGCAGGGATGCCCTGGAAAATGTGAGGTTAAGAGAATATGAGAGGTAATCTTATATGGCAGGAGAGCCTGCTTGAAATCTTTCTAGAAAAACAAGCAAAATCAAAGGCCAGTCCCATAAAATTTCCAAAACCCTTCACTGAGTGGAGTATTGCAATCATAAAGAAAGTCCCAATAGAGAAAAAAACAAAACAAAACATAAAGCATCAAATCTTATCCAACTTTTTGACAGCTAATCACAGCCGTGTTAAACGCCACTGGGACTGTGAGCTTGAATGGTGCCATTCATCCTTTCACCTGTGAAATGTTGGCAGATAATTTATGTATTTCACATTTAATGAAGCAAACCACCATACCACCCTACCTAAGAATGTTCTTCTATGCCCTCACCTAAGAATTAGATGCAGACGCCGCCAAGGCTTTCTGGATACTGGCAGAATCAAGTTGTTTGCTATGCAGTGTCTGTCCTCCCAGTCTTGCCCCACAGCAAATACTTTAGCTTCACTTAGGTATAAGCCAATCAGAGTTAATCCAACTATCCCAAGGAGGGCACAGTAAAAAATGCCTCATTTGCCAACTTCTGCCCTCATTTGGTTTATTTTGAGCACTTCATTAAAAATAAAATGTATTATCACCTCTTCATTTATCTTCCCTATCCAGAAGGTTTGGCTGAAAGATTGATCTGATTCCAGATACTAAGGAAGTATCACTTTGCAGCCAATCACTCTGGGTTTTCTGGTATCCTAACCCAATGCTTTTAATAGAGATGTGTTTTCCAATGCAGACTCTCCAAATGCTATTTCCTACTAGTGTGCAGGGAGAAGCAATGCTGACAATATTTCTACTCATCTTTTAAGTTACTGGAAGGTGATTCTCTAGCATATGGCTGTTAAGTTTAACAAAAGTGGGGGGAGGAGGAGAGAGGCCTGGCCATGAACATTCAGGAAGCTGGACCAGCGCCACCTGAAGGAGCCAGGAGGCCAGGAGGCCGGATGTGCACAGATCCCTGGGAGGAAAAAGAAGCCAGAACAGCTTAAATGGTCAAAGAATCAAATGTAAAGTGAGCTGCAAGGGTCAGATCTGGATGGAAGCCCAAATTCTGAGTCTCCGCATCCGTCCGGGGATAAACTTGGCTCCCAATCAGGGCTGACAATTAGGCCGTACAGTTAATATTTTTACAGCTGTTTTATTAATAACACATACAGTGCATCCAGCCAGGATTTGTTGGAGACACCTCAGGAAAACGAATGATGTAAATAACAGATGGATGTAGAATATCCCTACAAACAGGCATAAAGATATTCCCTTCTTGTTTAAAAAGAATTTAAATAGACAGATTGTAGATAAACAGGCAGACAGAAAGGGGGAGAGAGAGGATTTGTGATATTTGAGGTGGTGGTTTCATGTGTTCACATGGTGGAAGACATGGACATAAACATATATACTCTCTGTACGGGAGGAGATGCTCAAAGCTTTGGCTTCTGGAAAAAAAAGTTTCATGGTGCAAGGGCTGAACACCACAGCCTGGTGGCCCATAGAAGCAGGGGTGCTGATGTGGCTCCTCAAATAGCTCCTCTGATATGTCATCCAAGTTCAGAGACAACTCGCATGGCTCGTCCAGGCATGACTGAGCCCAGCCTTGACCCCCAGGCTGTCCTGGGCATACTTCCCTCTTTCTCCATGTCAATCTGCCATTCGAAGACCCAGTGTACTCTTTTCAATTTTGCATCAGAACTAGGAGCAGTGATATTTCAATCTGAAAAGAGAAATTAAAAATTGAGGATCTTCATGTCTTTTGTTTTCACTCCTACTAATTTTTTTTTTTTTTTTTTTTTTTTTTTTTTTTGTACTGCTTTTTCATGTGCCTGCTGCACTGTGCTCCTACCATACTTTGCAACCAGATGGCTCAGGAACGAAGAACAAAGGCCACTAAAAAGTGGGCGGGGAGAAAAGGAGAAAGAAGCTGAGGACTGAAAGTCAAGGCGAAATCAGAGATGGGAGCAAAGCTCAATTGCTTTAATCACTGATAAATTTTGGTTGAATTATGAACCTAGAACAGACACTCTTCCCAGTGATCCTGTATGTGTGCTGTGTGTGTGTTGTGTTGTGTGTGTACCACACGCATCCACATCTCCAGTCTTTTATTTCATTAGTAGGCATTAAAGCCAGAATCCTGTATTCTTTGATATATCTCTGTGTTCCCTGACATGTGTCGAAAGTGGCATGAGATGTCTTTTTCCAGAAAGCGAATGGTTGAGCTCAGATCCGGGCACTGAGAATGAGCCCCTCTGCTTGGGAAGAAAGTGTGGTTGATTCAGACAGGCTCAGGAGTTATATGACCTGCCATTTCACAGTGGGTGACCTCGGGCATGTCACATCCCTTCTCTCCTTAGTTTCCTTCTCCAGAAATATCTACCCCAAGGGATGCTGGGAGTGTTAAATAGAGTAACATGTTACAAACTGAGAAGCACTGTATGAAAAAATTGTGATTATTCTGGAGTATTGCAACCTCTTGCAACATTTTACAATGGCCAAGAATTGTCTTCGATGCTTTGCTATGACCCTCCCCACTGAGTTTCATGCTTCACTTAGATCCCCAGCTAAGCCTGCCTCTCCAGATCATGCCGTACACTGTGAATCTTACCCATGGCTCCCAGTTGAATTTACTGTTTGTGTACCATGGGAATTTTATTCGATTATAGAATGACCTAATGGTCATTTAGGCAATTAATTACTTTGCTTGTGAACCATACAAAGGTTTGATTTTTAAGCAGACCCAGAGCCTTCAAGCAAAAGGAATGACTATCTAATGGTGAAATTTCATATAGATCAATGGGACTCAATAACTTTAGAAAGAATATGTTTGTTTTACTTTTAGTCAAGAATACACACAGAAGCCTATTCTGACACCTGGTAAAGTCAAGCCAGAGTCCATGCATTAATAGGGGTATGAGCTAGGAAAGAAGAAAGACTTCATGTGAGGTTTATGAGTGCTTCTGCTAAAACCTTACTTGTACCTTTACATCCTGCAATTGAGCTGAAGTTTTCCAGTATGCGTAGCTACACTCTTCTCAGCCTCAGACAGGGTGGGGATACTTGTGAAAATGACACTGCTTGATATTTTCATTTTAAATGAAGCCACGTGTACAGATTATGCCTTCTCTGATACTCATGAGGACTCTGGAAGACACTGAGTGAAATTTAATGAAATGCAAACAGATAAAGTGACCCCCTTATCTCCCAGGGCTAGGCAGACTTTTGAAATGCACCTTCTCCTAGTCAAGAGGAAGGGAAATGATTGGTCATCCTCCTTCACATGGAAATTCAGGCAAAAGACCTGCGCCCATCTGTACCAGGGGCCCAGTTACTAGCTGATGCTCAGAATTTCACATGTTTGGCAGCAAATCATAAGAAAAATTAAAGACTTGGGAGTCAGCCTGTAAGTTTCAAATCTTGGCTCTCTTGCTAACTATATGTTCTGAACCTCTCCAAGATTGCTTAATTTCCTCAGTCCTTGTAAAACAGCATCATGATTACCTAACACATAGGGTTGTTGGGAGTGTTCAATGAGATGATGCATGGAAAGCAATTGACACAGTGCCTGGAAACATAGTAAGTGCTAAAAAATGTTACATGAGAGTTTTATCATTATGGCTCAGTGAGCAGGTCCCTTCTATTTCTGGGAATCATAGAAGATTAGAGCTGGACAGAAACTTAGAGGGGTGTTTTTCAAAACTCTTGACCCAAATGTTTATTAAGAAAAACATCTTATTGTATAACCTAGTACAGAAAAATATATTACTTGCCAGTAATATGGAAAGTTAATGTTTTTCAGAAATTGTTAAAAACTGGGGCTTGCTTGCGATTGCTTCTGACATTTACCTCTTTATGTTTTTCATTTTTAAAAGTTAATAAGCATGTTATAGAAGAACAAAACAATTTCAATACACACACATATTAAAACAGAAATTTCCTACAACAAAGCTTACTTTCATTACCTGTAATACACTCTGACATTTTCTCTTCGGTTTGATTCTGTTTTGTTTTCTTCTAAAATACTGGTGAGACCCACCAAATCGTCCTTAAAACCTCTTAATGAGTCACTGCTAATGGTTTGGCAAAGCATTTCTTTTTACAGATAAAGGAGTAGGGCTCAATGTGGTTTGTCCAATATCCCTTAAATGACTAGGGGCAGATGTTGGTCTTGGACCTACGTCTCTGGGCTTCCAATCTGGAGAGACCTAGAGTCACTAAAGGGCACCAAGATGCAAGGCCTTGCTTTTGCTGCTTTTGTATCCTGAAAGTCTGGAGCAAGAGCTTCTCTGTGAATTCATTGCCACTCAGAACATCCCAACAGACGTGTGCAGGTCACTCTGACACACTTGAAAATTTCCCGAACCTTAAGAAAGATCTGTTTTCCTCACTGCATTGGCAACACAGTTGGAAAGTTACTTGAATCTTTTTCAAAAATTGTTTATAGATTTGAAAACTGTTTTGGGTTTGTGATTGCTTCTGTTGTTTGCCTCTTTGTATCATCTCGTTTTTGAAAATTTAATAAACACTTTGCAGAGGAGCAAAATAATTGGTCACACACTTGTGGGTTCCCAGATTTGTTTTACATGTGTATGCAATACAGAGTAACTCAAAACATGTTCAAACCCAATGCGTCAAATCATCTCTGATGCTGTGGTGAAGACCAAAGCAGAATCTGAGTGAGCACCCACGGCCCTAGACCACATCACTCACTAGGCCTCTGACAGCAGTGCTCAGGGGACAGATCCTAGCCCCAGTGACGCATGTGGCACCATTACAGCCCACAGCTGGAAGCTGCTGTGAAAGGCTCCGTCTGAAAGCTGGAGCACAGTCTGGGGTCCCTTAGCGTTGGAGGATTTGCCGAATTTGTGACGCCGAAGGAAGCAGCAGCCGCTGTAGGAAGCCCCACGAGGCGGGAACATCTCCACTCAACTCCATTCACTCAGCTTAGCCCCATCCACAAGGGGCTGCTAAGCAGGGCTTGTCTTTGGCCAGTTTGTAAAGCAGGTGGAGGTTGATGGATCACCTTTCTTTCTTTGTCTGGCATCTCCAGGAACTTCTTCCTCTGTCTTGAGAACCCTATGAGCCCCATTATTCATAGGAAGAGGGTTGAAAGCCCTGTGGGTTTACTTTTCCTTCCAAATCCTTTGTAGAGTGCTCTCTATAGAGATCATTGATCTGCTCTTGCTATCTTGGATCATTCAGGTCTTGAATGCTGACATTTGTGAGATGATTTCAAAACAACCTTCTACTTCCATCCCACCTCACTTTCTTTGCAACAATTTGTACCTAATAAGACCTGGTTAACTTGAAGGCATTTTTACTGCTTTTACTTTCCCATGAAGAAGAAATTGGTTGAGAAGCTTTTGTGAAAATTCCAGCAGACCTTTAAGTGGTGACCATCTGGTTATTTGAGAAGTCAAGAGAGATGTAAGCAGCCTGAATGTAGGATCAATGTAGGCAAAGCATTTGGGTCATTCAAGCTCCAAATTTTGATTCACCTGAAATCTGTAACAAAAGTGGATCAGATACTCACTTTCTAAATTATTCATTCATCTATACATTTATGTGAGATATTTTATTTAACAATACAGTTTAAATTGTCACTGTACTTCACACTAGACACAGGTTCAGGTTTACACTGATAAAGTAGATTAGCCTAAGATATATCCAGGTCACGTGAGGATATCTGTATGGCTTTGCCACAGAGCAAAGGTTCAGAAATCCAAGTCCTGTTACTCACGGTGTCTATCAGTTGCCCATGGGGAATCATGGCAGCAGATATTTTTTCTTCATCTTAGACTCGGCTGGAAGATTTTGTACGCTTGATGTGCAATATCGCCAAAACAATTTCAAATAAAGAAAAGTAGTTTATCAGTTTGGTACAAATAAATTTTTAAATCAATTTGGCCACATAGGTTTGATTAATGGTTTGATTATCTTAGTTCATGACTATAGTTATGTAAATACAGACACTATGTGAATGATTTGGCCACAGACGCTCCTTACATGTAACTGCCAACTCCTTCACCCTGCACTCATGGTGCAGTGATTTAGTTACTGTCTTTTATTCCAAACCTGGCCTTCTATGATCTGTCCTATGATATTGCAACCAGGACTCTGAAAACTATTTTTCCTTTATTTCCAGTTAGGTTCCTCCAATAGACGATACTAGAGAAAAAAAGCCAGGAGAAGAAAAGAGACTTCTTCCTTCAGGGTCTAAGCTCTTCCTATAGCATTATTCTGGGAACGGCATGTCCTACTCCTTCTAGCACAAAGAACCAGCTTCCTCATACCCCATTAAAGAAGTGCAGCATCCAGGTACTTCCTCTGCTGGGTCTGCATCACATTCTCCATTTGGCCCCTCCTTTGAACTGCCAGATCTCTGGCTAGATTGCCTTTTTGTTCTTGAATTTTCTAAATTCCTTTACAAAATTTCTCAGTTGAAATTCCCAATGTGGTTTTTATTTCTCTCATGGACCCTGAATGTACAGTACTTATATTAGTAGTAGTCCCAGAAGAGAGGTCCTCCAAATGGAGTTATGGGATTGGTTTAAATCCCTGGGCTTGAGTGCAATGCTGCACCCTGCTCATGGAAATGAAATATCAGTATTTTATGGCATGCAGTGGTATCTCGACTAATTGTGACTAATTGTGATAAAAGTGCCAATTGAACCAGTGCCTTAGGGGACGAAATAGCTGCTGAACTTGGCCTTCATGGTAGCAGTGATGGCAGTGATGATGATTTCAAGAACAATGAGGTATGAGGGCTGCTTCGAATGAACTGGGGGACTTAAAGGAGGACAATGACAAGTTCAGGGCTTTAAACGCTCAAATTATAGTGAGAGAACTAGAAAGCTTTTGCTATGGCTGCTCCTAAAGACTCTCTTCCTATAACCGCAGAGCTGACTTAATTGAAAATCAAACTCAGATTCTTATTATGTGGATTGCAAAATTACACAGACTCACCAGTCTTCTTATGTGAAATATAGGGTATTGACTGGGGAGAGGTGGGACCTTGACTCTTTGGACGTGGCATCTGGATCAATTGAATCAAAGCTGAGAATCTTGAATCGCCAAATGGCTGTGAGCCTCCCTTCCCAGTAGAAGCAGCTTATTCCCCTCAGTTTGAGAAGACTAGTTTCCCTTTGCTTGAAGACCCTGTAATAATCTCACTGGGGCAGCTGCCTTGCAAGAGAATGTCTATTCTCCTTAAAACTTTCCCCAACTACCACTTACTACCTCTAGACCTATAACCAAGATCGTTTCTCAAGTCTGATCTGGAAAGAGCTAGCTTCTACTACACAAAAACAAATAAAATTTTGTTAATTTATAATGATAGAAACCTAGCGTATGTGTGGGAATGACTTCTAAGGGTGTTAGATGATGGAATGTAACATTGGATTGAATTGAATTTATTGATATGGATGCACTTAACAGAGAGTCTGGATTTGCAAATGTTCAGTCGTCTTTCTGGTGCCTTTTGTGTTGTCTTACTTCACTTCCCTCTTACTCCCACTTCCCTCTTACTCCATGTGCATCCTCAGTTTCTCCAACTATCACCTCCATCTTGTCTTGTTCCTCAACTCACCACAGACTCTTCTACTTGACCATGTTTTTATCTATTTCTCTTTCTCTTCCTCTTCCTTGCTTTCCCTCTCCTCTTTCTCAAGAAGAAAAATAGTTAGAGTAGTGCTGGTGGTGAATCTATATGAAGGGAAAGGAAATTTATACATTTTAAAGGGAAATTAAACAAAATAAAAGTCCACATCATCAAATTCCGAGTGTATTCATGCTCCCTAAACTCCCCCTTCAGATTTCCCACCACAACTTCCATTTACTTCCTTATTCTCATCTAATTTAGATCTTAGGGACAGCTAGGATCTTTCGCAAATAAGATAATTGAAGGCTAGAAATGTTCAATCATCTTCATGATTTATACTATCTTCATGTGTCATTTATACTATCTTCTATGGTACTTTTCTTCTTTAGTATTACAAATATATAATATTTTATTTCCATTAAAGGTTAGATTTTTATTTATATGTTTGTTTCTTGTTAATAACCTGGAATAGATTTAAGATTTTGGTAGCACAATTTTGGGGTAAAATAAATTCAAAGTGGCAAATCATCAATTTCAAAGGCAATTTTAAAATAGAACCTATTTTTAAGCTGAATATTGCCTGTATAATCCTTCAGATAAGAAACGAGGAAGGAAACCAGTAATTAGACTAAATAGTTAAGATCATAGACTTTGGGGTCAGACTGCCTGGGTTCAGATCCCAGCTCTGTCACTTACTAGCTGTGAGACTTTAAGCAAATTATAAGAAACCTCTCTAAGGCTGGGTTTCTTCATTTGTAAAATAGTATCAAGCACATGGTTTTGTTGCAAGAATTAAATGAGCTAATCGGTGTTAAAAAGTAGAATAGTACTTGGCACATAGTAAGCTATATACATGTGAACTTTGTTCTTAATAGCCTGCTAAGAGCTTTTTTAATCCTGATTTTATATACAGGACACTTAAAGGTATCAACTAACATGCTCCAACAGCATGACTGGTAAATGAAAGAGCTAAAATTTGAAACCCCTCCATTGGATTCTAAAGCCCCTGCCCTATCTCTTACACCACGTGGCTTTCTTTTTAATAGTCTAACACACAGAAATCTATATGTGGCATGCACCACATCATAGAAGCCACAGACTAAATACCTTCCAATGTATGAGAGTTTCATTCACAAAAGTAGCTTTTTCTTTTCTCTTTTTAATTTGGAAGGCATTTTTCTAGTCACTAATGGTGTAAATAGGATTAAATAGTTTGGGACAAGAAAAGATTGAGTTATTGACTGTGTATAAGAAAAGAAGAAGAAAAGTGACAAACTCGGCCTTTCTTCTAGGATGACCCTCCAAAGTAAGCCACAGAACTTCCTGGAAGTAATCTTATCCTTTTTTACTTTTAGACTCAGAAGTGGTCCCTTATTGATGTTCTAATCTCTGTCATTTCATCTCATGTTTTGGTGAAAGAGGAAAAAAACTCCATTCTTCCATCTAATTTCTGACTTATACAAAAAAGAAGGCTTTAAGTGTTATGAATTTTTAATTTTTTTTCATTTAGTTGATTCTCTTGCTGAGAAAAGTGACTGCCAAAGAACTGTGCCTAGTATGAGCAATAAACATCAACACTATCTGCTGCATTAATAATTTAAGCAAAAATAATCAAACAAAATAATCTGGCAGGTCCCACAGGTGAATCATACAGAGTTTAAAAAATGCTGGTATGTTCGAACCAGGCAACTTTTAAATGAAAATTTACTCCAGTGTGGACAGAGATGTGTTAGAGAGGCCACTGATAACATCCATTTGATCTTATTGTTTTTGCCAGAATACATTCATACCTAACACCTCAATAGACTACATGTTCCCCATGGAATCGAGTTCAAAGCCCTCTGTAAAGTGGCTATATCCCATCTACTCTGAGCTGATGTTTAGCAGGTACTTTTGATTGGTTGGGCATTCATTCTAACTGGTCAGTAGCCTTATCTTATTTTTTTTTATTAATTGTTTTAAATATCATTATATTTGTTTTCTGTTGCTGCAGTAAGACATTGTCAAAAGCTTAGTGGCTCCAAACAACATACCATAAGTATCTTGCAGTTCTATAGGTGTGAAGTCGAACCAGATCTCCCTGAGCTAAAATCATGTTTTGGGCAGAGAGGTGTTCCCTACAGAGGCTGTAGGGAAGGAAGAATCCATTTCCTGCCCTGTTCCTATTCTAGACGCTGCTCACATTTCTCATTTTGTGGTGCCATTCCTCCATCCTCAAAGCCAGCGACAGTGAATGGAGTCCTTCTCACAGCATTTGGCTGCAAACTTTTCTTTTGCCTCCTCTTCTACTTATAGAACCCTTGGGACACATTGGGCTCAACAGCATAAACGAGGATAATCCCTCTATTTTAAGGTCATCTGGTTAGCAATCTTAATTCCATCTGCAACCTTAATTCCTCTTTATCCTGTGTCCTAACATATTCATAGATCCTGGAGATTAGGACACAGACTCCTTTATGTGCCATGATTCTGTCTACTACAGCTATTCGTGCAATTCTCCCTGCATGCTTTCTACCGATCTCCCAAACATGTGCTTTTCTGACATCAAGCTGAGCTCCTTT
Organism: Piliocolobus tephrosceles; assembly: GCF_002776525.5. Lineage (NCBI taxonomy): Eukaryota > Metazoa > Chordata > Mammalia > Primates > Cercopithecidae > Piliocolobus > Piliocolobus tephrosceles. The sequence goes on along the minus strand of NC_045451.1, from coordinate 23,497,350 downwards.
TTGATCCTCAAGGTGAATGCTTTTTTCTATCTCTATGCCTTTCCTAATTCACTTCTTCCTTCCAACTAAGTCCTCTTCCTTTTCTTCAAAGCCTGTCCACATGTTTAGGTCCAGCTTAAGTTTCACCTCCTACATGGAGCTTTTCCCATTGCAGAGTGATCATCTTGTTTTTGTTTCTGTTTTTCCCTTCTTTTCTTATGTTCCATTAGAATTCCATTACATTAACCCACAGGAAATTGCAATAGTTTTTTTTTACTTACAAAAAGAGAAATTGCATATGATTTAACCTAATACTTAATTGTCCCCTATTTATCATTTAGTTGTTCCTGAGTTAATTTCTATCCATATTTGTTTTTTCTTCCTATTTGAATCGCAATCCCTTTTAAACCAGAACTATGTCTCATGCTTTTTTGAATTACCTTCTACTTTCCAATTCTCACTTGCTCAAAAGATAGTTCATTCAGTGTTGACATAGCTGAGCAATGTTTTACCTGCTATGGTTACTTTGTTGAAAGCCACAGAATAACAGTCTGGCCCAACTTAAGGGAAAGAATTAATTTGTTAGAAAGATAGTGAACTTAAAACTCCCACAATTAAAGTAACAGTCAAGCAACAGAGCATAGAGAGCTAAAGTCACTTCTGAGATGCATATAATATTGACTATGAGTGAGTTAGTATCAGTATATTTGGTCCTGTGACAAAATTCTAGAATAGAGATTATGCTGGCTTAGGCCATGTCATGTCCCTACTTTGTGAATGGAAGATGTAGCTAGGAGGGCACTGTGATTGACAAGTCCATTAGGAAGATCACATAAAATGTAGGGATAGTAATTTCTCAAAAGACAGCTAGAATGCTCATACCAAAGAAAAGATGTAGAAATACTGGGTAGACAAAATGACCAATGCACATGAATAAAATCTAAAATGAAATTTCTATGCTAAATGGTATTGCTAATACAAATCCAATAAAGGCAATGGAAAAAAGGGTAAAACAAAACATGAGTAAGAATAACTTTTAATTTGCTATAGGCTACAATAAAACATTGAATCATAAAAAAAATCTTCCTTTTGTAATAGCAACACCAACAGCTAATATTTATGGAGCATATATTATAACTCAGGCACTGTGCTAAAATGTTGCATGCTTTTTCTCATTGAATCCTTGTTGTAACAAGTCCTTAGGTTGAGTTCTGTTATTCTTCTCATTTAATGATAAAGGAAATGAAACATAGAGAAATTATGCAAGTTACCCACCTTTTGTGTCTACTAACTACAAAGGAGAAGGAGTAATGAGGTGAGGCAGAAGAGGTACAAAGGGAGAGATACACCTATATTATTTGGACATCAGTGACACTTGAGACAACCAGGGTTAAGGAAGAGGTTTCAATTGATGACGCATGTAACTAGGCACTGTGTCAGCCTGTGCTGGAGGCCAGAAAGGAGCAGAGGAAAGAATGTCTACTGTCCGGTTGAGAAGCTGACACTCAGACAAATAATTCTAATGCAATGTAAGAAGCCCTACACTAGAACTCCCTATAATGGTTCAGAAAGAACTCAGAGCGACCCATGACTTGCGGGACAAGAGGAAGGAGAAAACTGGGAGAGTTTCTCCTAGAGGAGGTAGATCTTGAAGAATACGCATAAAAAGGTCATGTTCAAGAAAGCAATCCTCAGGAAATGCATCAAGATGAATGAAAATCCAGAATATTTAGGGAGCTACCAGCAGGGAAGAATGATTTAAGTTATGCAAATCATCATGAGAATTTGGGAATGAGAATGATGGGAGACGAGACTGAAAACATAGGTTAGAGCCAGTTTTTAAAGAGCTTTGAGTGCCATACAAGACATCTGCTTTTTAAACTGCAAGCAATGGAGAAGCCCTGGATGTGTTTAAAGATTGTGTGTTAAAGACAAGATCAGATTTGCTTGGGAGAGGAGAGGCAGTTGAAAGCTGAATTGGAGTTGGGGAGGACTTGTGGGTTTCTGATTTGGGTAACTGGGTAAATAAAGTACCATTGAATTCAGGACAGGATTCTTGAAGGAGGAAAAAAAATTGAGGGGAAATAAAATGGGTTTGCCTTGGGAACTTCCTCACGGCAATATCCAGCAAACATGTGAAAATGTAAGACAGAACCCAAAAGGCATCAACATTTGTAGAATAGGAACTTGTAATGATTAGAAGATTAGAGAGAGAATAGTGGATGAGATAAGCCAAAGACAGTATGTAAAATAAGAAGAGGGATAAGAACAGGAACTCTGGAGGCACCAACATCTAAAGGGAGGAGGAGAAGGAAGATAAACCAGGTAAGAAGATTCAGAAAGAATCAAAGTGTTAAGAGAAATACAAAGGAGCAGTTGTAATAAATCAGGAGAGAAGAAAGTGTCAAGAATGCAAGTTGTGAGACAGCCTTCAAGTAAGAGGAGAACTTAATATTTCCCTTAGGATTTGACTATTGAAAGGTTATTGATGATCCCACTGGTTATACTGGGTATGGCATGGTGGAGCCAAAGTCAGATTGCAGAGAGCTGAGCGTAAAAGGCAGTGGAAACCTAGGGGCATGAGGGTATTTTAATGTGAATAAAGAAACATAGGTGGTGGTGGGTTGATGATGAGGAGTTGGATTTTTAGTGCGCAAGAGGGAAAGAAATGGAGAAAAGAGGTTGAAATATGAATGAAGGGAGAAGTTACTGTCCCAGTGGAAAGGGACAGAAAAAGGCCCAGGTAGAATTCTGGAAGAGGTGTCTCAGCTCTTTCCTTGAGACAGAAATATTCATTTAGCTTCCGCATCATTCTTTCTTCTTCTTTTTCTTAACTTCTGTATCCTTTTAAAATTCAGTACTAATATGGGGATTGGAACTGAAATTGGTATACACATCACGTGGCACTGTGCTGGTTACATATGAGAGCTTAAAAAACGTTATATCCCTCTCTCCTTTATTTTCCCCTCTTTGAGTTGGACCATTTCCCTTTCCATTCTCCCTTTGCTCATGAAAGGGATGACTCTTCCCAGAACTCATCCGCTGAGACTGACATATCAAATAGCTGTGGCACACTGATTGGAAGAAAGGCTTAAGAAATCTTTGGCTGCGGCTACTAAATTTCACCTGTGACAATGAACTCCTATGGAAAATATCTTCATCATGGGGTATACAGAGTTGGCCTGACCACCAGATATTTTCCTTCTGTCTTCTGCAGTCCCATTGTTTCAGGTCAGAAGTGAACAGACAGTGAGTGAGACATGAAGCTCTAGCCAGAAAGGGCTAATGCTAATGTAAGTATTAGGCCAGCCTCTGATGAAATAAACAAGGACTGTAATTCTGAGTGGGTCTATTCCATTTGCCTTTCTCCAATCCCAGGTGATGGCCACAGTGGCAGAACCTAGGAAGCCAAGAAGAAACCAGAGAATGGAGACACATGACAACAATGGCAAGTCATCAGACCCAAGATTTCCCAAAAAACACTGGTCTAGGAAGATGCTCTGTGAAAAAGTGTTCACTGGTCAGAGAAATTTGTGAAACACTTTGCATAATACTTAAAATAATGTATGGCACATCAAAGGTAATATGTAATAAGAGAATTCATTTTTAAAAACTGAGCATATTCACAACTCATTTGACTATGGATTCAACTTTTAGATTCATATTTTTTGACCCACATTTGTGGAGCCACATCCATAGAACAGATTTGACCATGGTTATGGTTATCAGTAAAAAATTTTTAAAAATTCAGGTTAATTTTGGAATTGGTTTACCATCATAGTTCAAGTAGATACTGTCCCAAACAATCTGAAATCAAGAAATTAGCAAGTGGACTTTTTGTTTGTGGATTTGAATGGACTGAATTCCTATAGCATTGAAGAAAGATATATTTTAAAGTCTATTTTTGGAAAATACTCTTAGTTGGGTGTTTCATTTGATTTGGTACACAGTATTTATAAATTGCCATCTTTTCCTGCTGTACTTTACCTAAATATATTCCATGGTGTGTTTTCATAATTAATATGCAAATAGATGTATAGTTTATAATTAATTTCAACTGGGCACAGTGAAAAACTTGAAAACCTCAGCATGGAGGCATCTTTTTTGGTAGAAATTCAATGAAATCCCCAAATGTCTTTGGTGTTGCAATCCATAATTTGCAGATTATTAATACAATAAATCCTTGTTGTCTGTGAGAGTTGGCATCGTACCCATGAACTCCTGTGTAGAAAGCCTACAAACTAAAAATCCAAATGGAAAGAAAAAACCATGTGATTTCTCTGTATGCTCATTACCTGCTTCTGAAACCATAATATCTCGGCCTTTTATAGATCTTATAACAGTCTCTGCAGGAAGCAGCTGCAGTCATTAGCCATAGGACAGACTAAACACACAATCTTCATGGAAGGAGGCCTGGATCAGCTTGGTCTTTCAGATCTCTAATCTCAGGCACAGGAAAGCACCATCAACAGCACCCTTTATATATATATAAAGGTAACATATTTTATCATTTAAAGGGATTTGAGAAATCTAAGAGGCCCAACTCTTTTTCTGCCTTCTTTGTTTTGTGGCTTAGATTGCTGAGGGGCTTGCCCAAGATCACATATCTAGTAAGAGACGGAGCAAGGATTCAAAGCCAGTTCTGGCTTCTGTGTCCCCTCCAGTGGCTCTTTTGGGAACCTGAGGGAAGAACAGCAGCAGAATTGGATGGCACTTGCCCGTGCACATCACGCACTGAGCATCTTCAGGTCTGGCCATAGACCCCCTAATTCCTAATCCAGAATTCCTCCCATCACTCTCTGCTGAGAAAAGCACTAAAATGGAGATATTTGTTCCAAAATCCCAAATTTAAATTCCATAGACCAAAGTGTCTTCATTTTCAAATCACCCAACTCATCATAAATTCAACTGGATTCGTTAGAGTTAAAGAATTGACAACACCGAGCATTTTGCAACAGAAGTCACTGCTGCTTAAGGAGTTAGGGTTCACCTTTTCCAGAGCTCTTCAGTGCCAACCCAGAACCAATATCCCAGCGTCGCTGGAGGGAATGATGGCGCCCTGCATTTCAGAGAAGATTTAAAACCGAGATCCTAACTGCTCATCATCATTAAAAATCTCCAGGCAGTTTTCATAAGAGCAAGGGGGTGGTTGCCTGAGGTTTTGGCTGACAGTCAACCCAACTAATTACATTCTGTCTACTGTGTCCTCCCGCAGTTTCAATTGGATATGTTATTTTTTTTCATTTCCTGTCCTAATCTGAATGTAGGGTTGCTATGTGTTCTTAAGCAGATGCTGCTGTTCTTGCTGGTAGAAGAGCTTTTCAGATTTGTTTTTTTCCTCAAAGAAAGTTTTTGAGACTTTAAATAAAATAACTCTTCTAAATGTTCCAAGATCCTGGCACCAAATACATTCTAAATGCAATGTGTGCAGGTAAGAATCTATTTATATTGTTATTTTCTCTCATCAAGTACTGACATGAGCAGACATGCTTAACCCTGAGGTGATAATGTCCTACTTATAGACAGGTCACAGCAGTGCCCCTTAGCATTCACTTCTCCTCTTCTTACTGATTACACATTCTCCTGTTGCTCCTATTACTGGTGGGTTTCATGGACAACTCACACATTCTGTGGCATAGTTGCAATGAGAAAGTCTTAAGTGAGCATCTCTCTCTCTCTCTCTCCCTCTCTGTCTCTATCTCTGGTGCTGGAAGTCTAATAAAGAGGAAGAAGAAAAATTGTTAATATCATGATATTTTCTGGTCAAATTCCTCTGTGAATTTCATCAGATGTGGCCATCAATAGCGCAAGAGTTCTTTGGTGGAAAGTCAGAAATCTAGAGGCATGAATTTTATTTCTGCCCTCACACCCACCTTGACTTCAGCTATGTAACCTTCAACATGATCTCCCACCTTCCTGAGATACACAGTGAGGAGAGTAAAGAGGATCTCTAAGACTCTTGGAATCTGTAATTTTATGTACCTTCACCCGTGTTTGAGAGAGACACAATATGGGCTTGCACATAAAACATTCAAAACAAAGTTTAATGATGGGCTTTCATTTTTTTTGCTAAAAAAAACTATCAAAAATTGTCAGATTTTTTAGTTCATCAGATTAGAAAACAGTGATAATGTTTTGAAAGGCTTGTACTATATATCAGGCATGGATCTGGGCCTTTTATTTCTGTGAACACATCTGATCCTCTCTATAACCCTTGTTTGTATTCTCATTAGTCTCACATAAAGATGAAGGAACAGAGACATAAAAATGGTGATTAACCCAATGTAAGAAGTGAGAGAGCCAGGATTCACAATCCAGCAGTCCAATTCAAGAGTCCACACCCTTCACGGTTCGGCAGCACTGCCTCTGTTGGGGACAGGCACTTTATAAATTTCATCTCCCTTCACACATTCATTCATTGTCACAGAAGTAAAAAATGTGGTTCCTTCCTTACCTTCATCCTCAAACAAAGATTTAAAAGAGAGAAAAATAAAATGTCTTCTGAAAGTTAAATTCCAAATCTACACTTCAAGAAACAAAGCAAAGATATTCAGAGTAATTTGAAAAAAAAAAAAAAGTAGGAGATGTCCAAATTTGCTCTTTTCAGTCTAGCATGGACCTGATATTTTTAATCACTCTCCTACTTTTTAGCAGGACATTGGTCAAGACTTGAGTCTCCTTTGCCTTAGGGTTCACCCACATTCTCTCAGCTTCCTGGGTGGAATGCCAGGAGAGAATTAACTATCTAAAGGCTAACTTACCTTAAGAAAAAAAAAATGCATCAGTCAGAAGAGGTTTTGTTGGTTTTCAGAAACACTGAAGGTGTGTCCTTGAGTCAAATGTCACCAGCATCCAAGCCAAAGGGGAGGATCCTAAGGGGCAGAATTCCACTTGGTTGTTATGGGTGGCCTGTATGTCCCTGTCAAGGGAATGGGTGTCTTGGGCTTTTGGGCTAGAGAGCAGTCTGTCTTTAGACCATATACCTATTTCCCTCCATGCTTTCTTCAAGCCTATCAAATTCCCTTCTGATGACTACCTAGCCTGTTACAGCAATGCCAATGGGAGATAAGATGCTGCCCTGCCAACTGTTCTGCTTCTTGCAAACAAGTTATTGGCATAACCTTGGGAGCTGCAAACATGTGAGTCTGTCTCTGACACCACTCCCCATCAGTGTGATTGCAAAGCTGAAATCCTGAGCCCCAACACTGAGGGCCACACCTGACCCCATAGTAGGTCCATTATGCAAATGCCCCCTCTCAAAAGTTTCTTTGGTTTCTCTTGATGCTACACCTCTGTCTGTTGGAAATTCACACATGTGCCTTCAAACCCCCTCATCAATGTTATGAAGTTTTCTAGGACTCCAGTAGAAAGTTACCACAGGTGTGTTTCTCAGTCACAGCTTTACACCTTCAGTACAATGAGCTGCAGTTTTCAGTAGGGATGAGCATAGTCATGCACATTTATTCCCATGGGTGCATCTTGGTGTTTAGATTCATATGTGTGCTCCTATTTGAAAGACAAAAAGAAGTATAAAATATGAAATTGCAGCAAAATTCAGAGTGTGGAATTTGTATTTATCAGAATGTGATAAATGTCAGGATAATAAGCCTCTCAAGGGAACAAACAGTTTCCTTGAGCATTGCTGCGAGGGCTATTATGAACAGACACTGCCAGGCGGTGTGTGAGGCACAGAGCAAAATCCCCCTGCCTCTTCTTAGGCTGAGCATCTCTAGTGATTTAAAATTCAGACATCGTGACACCAGTGACAAAGGGATCGCTAGAAAGAAGTCCTCAGTGCATTTGAGATATTTCCAATTCATTGTAAAGAAGAAAATGAATAGATGGCAATTAAAACCAAACTTTATATATGCCAGCTATTGTGTGAAGTATGTACGGAATTGTGATCAGAGAAAAGACAAAAATAACCCCAGCTTGAATTATGTTATGTATTTTAAGAAAAGGATGTGTTTTGAAGTAATTGACATTTCAAAGCTTAGCAGGAATAATTAGTCTTGATGTTACCTTTATTTAAATCAATTTTAGTACAAATCAGAAATTAAAATGTTAACCAACTAGTTTGATTATTTGTTTTGAGTTAAGCAATAAGTATTTAAGTGAAGTCTGAAGATCGAGCACTGTGCTGGTGGGTGAGTGGGTCGTGTATAAGGCTGGTCCCTGCCTGCGAATTCTTAGTCTAGTAAAATAGATAAAGTTTACCAACAAGAAAGAGCTAGAATAAGCAACTTTTATATCCAGTATCAGGTTACATTAGTGATTCTCAGTCAGGGGCCATCATGCCTTCCAGGGGACATTTGGCAAAATCTGGAGACATTTTTGGGTGTTTCAGCTGAGGGTGTGCTGCCGGCATCTAGTGAGTAGAGACCAGACTTGCTGCTAAACATCCTACAATGCACAGGACAGAATTATCCACATCCACTTAACTGGCATCAAATGGCAGATGGGTTGGGGCCGCATGCACGCACCCTACACTACTCCAGCATTGGTTTGTACCAGAGAAACTCAGCTCAAAACATGTGTGGGCTGTGGTCAGTTGGTAAAGTCCCCAAAGAGTTGGGGCTTGAAGCTGAGAAGACTAAAACTGTCCATGCTTGTGGGGCCAGAAAGCCCCCTTGTTTGACCACCAGAAATCCCAGTTGCTGCCTGACTGACAGCACTCAGCCTTCAGTTGAGCCTCCTCTTCCTGTTGTGTACTGCCAGGTACATATCAAGGCTTGATTAATATTTAATTAAGCATTTATTATGTGACAGGCCTGTATAACCACTTTACAGGTTTTAAATCATTTAGTACTTCTAACAATTTTTAAAGCAGATTCTATTGTTATCCCCATTTTAAAGATGAGACAACTGTGGGCCAGGAGACTAAGCAGCTTTTTCTTGTGTCACACAACTGGTAGATGCAGAGTTGTTTAAATGCGGGTAGTTTAACCTCAACAACTATACCACTTCTCTGTCAGATGACTTTTTACCTTGACTAGCAGTAGTGATCCAATTTCTTTCAGATTCCTTTCATAATAAAGTGTGCACCCACAGAAACTCATACTCAGAAGTACGCAGATGAGCATTACACATGCACCCAGAAAATCCTGAGAGTAGATGTGTACACCCTCTTGTCTTCTGGCTCCAGGAATCTCCCTTGTCATCTCAAGGGAAATTGTCGCCTGGAGGGAAGTCTCTTTTCTCTTTATACCTGAGCTGAATTCTTGATAGGAAGAACTGAACTATTATATTTGAAATCACAGAGCTTGAAATATATAGTTGATAGAGCAAATTTCAGATAGTTAAAATAAATTACATACTACTCTATAGTGGAGTTATTTTTAAGCAGTTATATATGTGGAATGTGTCCACATCACGTTGTTCATTAAAAACCAAAACCATTGTACACCAGTGCACATAATATGATCCTATTTTTATTAGGGTAAAATTATGCTATCATATGTATAAAAATAAGTCAAAAAGAATCCATGCCAATCTGTCAACAGCAATGGTAGAATTGCAACCTTAGGAGGTGAATTAAAAGAAATTGAAGAACATAAAAAGAAAGAAACTTCTTTCCTGAGTCCCAGAGGAAAGTTGACTGAGATACCATAATCTAAGGGTAGAGATCATTTCCTTGGAGACCATGCTCAAAGTCAGTCCAGGGTAGAACTGGGGAGTGCAGAAAAATGTGTCTCCATGGAGCTCAGTTTTCACACTGCCTGTTTTGCTACTGACAATACTTCCTCCACTCAGCACCAAACCCTTCCCATCACATTGCAGCAATAAGAAAGAGGGTATAGCAATTCCATCCCCTCTTACATCTATCTCAAAGAAACTAGTATCATTCTTTTTTACCTTGTGGTATATTTGAATTAATGAAGTTTCCTCTTCCAAGAATGTTTTCAGGTTTAAACTCTACCTCTCACTGTAGCATGAAGGAATTACAAAGATAGCAAGTAGATAAAAAATGAACTTCACAGGAACATCCAACCTCCTATAGGTAATGTTGTTCCTATATTATCCTTTTTATTCAGGTAGATTCAGTTAAAAACACACACATTTATTTTCTTTATATACCTAACACCAAACAGTATTCAGGTTACCAAAGGGAATATAGAGATATGATATTCTAGGTTCTGCCATTAAGCATTTGTTTGTTTGTTTGTTTGTTTGTTTGTTTGTTTGTTTTTGAGATGGAGTCTCACTCTGTCACCCAGGCTGGAATGCAGTGGTGCAATCTCAGCTCACTGCAACCTCTGCCTCCCAGGTTCCAGTGAATCTCCTGCCTCAGACACCCAAATAGCTGGGATTACATGCATGTGCCACAACACCCTGCTAATTTTTGCATTTTTAGTAGAGATGGGGTTTCACCATCTTGGCCAGGTTGGTCTCAAACTCCTGACCTCAGGTGATCTGCCTGCCTTGGCCTCCCAAAGTGCTGGGATTACAGGCGTGAGCCTCTGTGCCTGGCCTCATTAAGCAGTTTTTAAAAGTTAGTTGGTGGATAAAGCAAATGCACAAATAAGCTACTCTAGGTGCTATAGTCAAGGGGAGGAGAAGAAGAGATGTCAGAAGAAGGAGGGTTTACACCTGCTTCAGAGAGTCAATGTTGGCTTCATGACGAAAGAGGCATTGGAGGTGGACTTTGATGGAGGGTAGAATTTAACAGGTGGGGACTAGCTGGTAAGGCCAACAGTGGCAGCAAGCAGGAAGCCTCTGAAGCAGGACAGCATGGGGCATATTCTAGATAAAACCCAGGGAGCAAGATGGCTGTGGCACATGGTATTGTACAAGAAGAGTAGGAGACCAGTTTGAGAAGGGTCTGTAGCATGGTTATTTACCAGGGTGTCAGAGAAATGCCTACCTAAAACTGAGTACACATATATAACATTTGCTTCAAGCAACAGAGGAGGATATATTTCCTGAATAGCATCCCTCTATAAGATATTTATTTTAAGCCATAACTAACTGATAGGAGGGAAGGAAGGAAGGAAGGAAAAATATGAAGAAGGAAATGAAGAAGGAAGGAGGAGGGAAGGAGGGGAGGGGAAGAGAAAAGAAGAAATGGACATTGTAGATACTGAAATGAAGAAGGAATTAAAAACTAGAGTATTTGAGGGAAGTAACTGGTGGAGGTATTGAATTTAGTAACCTTAAAGTTTGACACCCTCAATAAATTAACATAAAATTCTAACACAGCCTGGTAATACTTCTGGGGCACCAAGCAGAAGTAAATTCAAAAACTCTCCAAAAGGACACAGCATCTAACCAGGTACAGACAAATACCTGCTGACAAAGAGCTTACAACTCAAAAGTGTAAAAATGAGCAAACAATCCTAGGTGAGGGTGAGTAAAAAGACACAGGAAACTGTAGGATTAGAACCCCAAGAACAGCAGATAAAAAAAATTTGATAGACAGTATAAAATAAGTATGTTTAAATGATTAAAGACCAAAAAAAGAAAGGAAAAGAAAACTATAAAAAAAAAGATACTATGGAATAAAAAAGTAAATGTTGATAAAGAATCAAATGGAAGTTTCAGAACTAAAAATGTTAATCCTTGACATTAAAAACCAAATAAATTAAACAACAGGATTAGATGCTGCTAAAGAGAAAATTAGTGAACTAGAAGATAGAACAGAATCTATTTTCTGGACTACCATAACAGAGAGATGAAGAAGTGGAAAATATGATAGAGCGGTTATGAGACTTGAAGGAAAGTATACATCTATGATGGGTTCTAGAAAGGGATAATAGGGTTATTGGAGGAATAGCAATATTTGAAGAATTAATGGCTGTGAATTCTCTTGTGTAAATGATAAAGACAAATCATCAGATTCAAATGCACATAGATGACATGTCCTAGATGCCTCTCTCTCAACTCTAGAATGAACCAGAATGAAGCATGAGGGTTTATTCCGCAAGTCTGACCATGGTATAAGAAAATGATTTAATAGGAAGTGATGGTATCTGCAGATGAACTCTCTTCTGCCCTTCAGGATTTCCACTTTGTCAGCTTTGATACAGCCTCTTCTCTTCTTCACTCCCTGTGCTTGAGCTTTGGTGTTTTGTTTGTTTGTTTGTTTTTCCACCAGACCTGGACTTTGGAGATACGTGGATTCAAGCCTTCTCTTCATTATGATTAAAGTCTCACATCTTTAATTTCAACTGAGACTATACAAGAATTGACAAAGAAAAAGCAATTAAAAACACACCTATACTCCCCGTATTACCAAATCACACAATGCAAAAACAATTTTTTTAATTCAAATTTAGGTGAAGGACAGTTTCAAAGGACTTGTCTGGCACAGCTTTTGGGCACTCCATCTTCAAATAATTTTATTCTTTCCTCCACTTTTAAAGTAGGTTCTAAATATCCTTTTATTACAAATTGTGGAAACAATCCTGGTTTGAAGGTCACAAAAGTTCAGGGCTTAGCTCTATCACTGTTCTGACCTTGGGAAATCTCCTGACCTAATAACAAGTGTGTTATGGTTTAATTATGTCACCCAAAAAGCATGTGTTGAAAACTTAATCCCCAGTGCAACCAGTGTTGAGAGGTGGGACCTTTAAGAGGTGCCTAGGTCATGAGGGGTCTTCCCTCATGAATGGATTAATGCTGTTATCAATAGAGTGTGTTCCTGATAAAAGAGTGAGTTTGACCCCCTTTCCTTTTCTTGCTCTCTTGCTCTTTCACATTCTCTTGTCCTTTTATTTTCCTCCATGGAATGATGCGGCATGAAAGCCCTTGCCAGATGCTGGTGCCATGCTCTTGAACTTCCCAGCCTCTAGAGCTGTGAGCCAAATAAACATCCATTAATTGTAAATTACCCAGGCCGTGGTATTCTGCTACAGATGCACAAAGCAGACTAAGACGAACGACAATCTGCTCTGAATGCATGCCGTGAATCAGGCACCATGCCAGATGCCTCATATGCATGCTCTCACTTAATCCTTAGAAGAGCACCATGAGGTAGGTTCTCTTAGTAACTCCATTTATAGTTGAAGCCATTGAAGTCACCTGCCCATAGCCAAGTGATTAGAAGAAGGAGAGGTCCTCTGACTGCAGACCCCAGGTCCTTTAACTGCAAACTCCTTTGGAAATTTCAACCACTTTGGCCTCCAGCCTCATTGGTCACTGGTCTTCTGTTTTCTCCTATCTCAAATGAGGCCACTATTACATTAACATTCTATAATGTGCTTGTGTGTGTGTGCCTGTGAGTGTGTGTGAAATTTAAGTTCCAGTGAAGACAATAAGGAATTTGCATCTGCCTCTAGGGAAAAGAAACAAAGATAATATTCTACCATACTTGGAGATAATGGCTGATCATTTATACATAAACATGGTTTTCAAAATTAAAAAATAAAAGTTGTTATTGTGCAGATTTTATTTCTACAAATTATCAAAATATTAGTATCTATTTAAAAATCAATCAGCTTAGTAAATAACCCTTACCAATCCAATCAGTTTGAAATTCTACATTAGAAAATTAAGATGTTAGTCCACAAAGAGCTTCCAACTCAGGGATATTGGGCCTCCCTGCAAAGAAAGAATGTTAAAAACATGCACATAGCAGCTTGCAATCTGAATCCTCTACATAGTAAGGTTTTTAAATCACTTGCCAACTCCCCAGAAAACACCCCATAGCCTTCTCATTTACTTTTTTTTCTTTGTTTCTGACTTCTTTCTCTTTCTTATTCTTGATGCCTGCTTAAACCCTACTTGTTTGATTTTTGGGATGCGAGATACAGTTCTTATTCTCCTCATAAGTCTCGCCCTCAGTTGACCAACCCAGTCTATGGGATATGTAAGCTTCTTCTTCCAAAGTCTTTGGAGTCTATGTAGTGGTTTCCTTTCACTGAACACTAATCCTTTACTGCCTGTTTTGTTAATTGAGAGTCATATGAATGAAGAAATCAACTCTTTGTATTTGCCACTGTTTTAAACTTACTTTGCATATAGCATCAATCATCTATGAATAGGAGTGATATCTACATGTGCATAAATATAGGATAAATACAGTTGCATGCTCCACATAAATATATGTACATTTTCTTAGCATTTGTTTGGGTTCAAGAAACAGAAATCTACTGTACTTAATTTAAGACCAGAGGGATTTGTTATAAGAATACAGGGATATCACATAGAACCTCAGTGCAGGAAGTACAGCCAGTCCTCTGAAGACTGAACTGGGACCGGGAAAATCATCAGGAGCTAAGCAGCTACTTTCTCAGTCTCTTTTTTCTCTCTGGGGCCACATGATCTACCATCTGCTCCATTCTCTTGCTTTTCTCAGCAGACGGTCTCTCTCTGCACCATGTTTTCATGGGCCAGGGAGAACCATGACCTCTAATCTCTTGTCTCATAGTTCCTATTCTTAAGAGAAAGAATCTGAATGGCCCAGGTCATGGGTCAGGTGTGCAGCCCTGGTCCCCCATCAACTGTAGCCAAAGAGGAGTAAAATTTCATGACAAGACAAGGCAGGAGAGGCCCAGACCTTCAGCAGTGGCAAGGAGTTGGTAGGGGTGCAGTTGTGAAGACAGAAATATATCTTTTAAAATCTCTTTAAAACAGTATTGATCATATACAGAGTGTGTGTGTGTGTATGTGTGTGTGTAAAATGAACAAGTGAGCTAGTTAATACTTGAAAATTTTGCTTGTAAGTTTTATGCTAAAGAAAAATGAGAAATGAGTTTTTTTTTCTAATGGAAAAATAAAAGTGAAATTACGTTGTTGGAGGCTTGTAAGGACAGAGAGATGAAAATAGGATATAAAATTCAATAGAAAAGTATTCTTTTTGAAAATGTTACTTGAGAAAGAATATTCTGACATCTACATGCAGGGTAGGCAGGCTCTGGAAACAACAGCGGGCAGGCAGCCCATTTGGTGTTTGAATTTTATAATCTTCTGTTCATAATATAGAACCAGACCACAAAGGTTTAAAGAGTGTGGGCTAAGTGCCCCTCACTCAGCAGACGGCATCTCGTTGTAGATATTTAAAGATTAAAAACAGAGGCAGTTAGTCAACTGTGTAATATTTACTGATTTGAGCAGCTCTACCATACAGACATCTTACACATCAATTTAACTATTATTATTGTGTTGCCCTTTTCCAAGAAAGGGTAAAGTAGATTTGTAGGAGCACTTAACACATGTAAATCCCCCACTCTTTAAACCAAAGCGCCTTGTATTAAAGAGCTACATAAATTTTACAAGTATTCTGTCCTTTCAAGATCATAGCTCTATTCTTTCCTGTACCATAATTAAAGCAATGCCTCTTTGTAAGCCAGTTCCATGAACCCTGATGGAAGATATCTCACAAAAGACACTACTTTTGCTAAGTGCATAATTGCACCAAGGATATAAGATGTGCAGAGGTTCCAGGCTAGGGAATTCTGAAGGCTCTATCAGCATAGAGCTCACTGTTTCATTGACCACCGCAACCTTCTTTGAACTTTATTTACTCATTTAATGCGCTTCCCCACTTTTCTTAAGACTGGCTTTAAAAAATGATTTAAAGCATGACTTCCTTCAAACAGCTAATAGTCCATGAAACAGCTTAGTACTTACAAAAGGATGCTCAAATTGATAGCGGTGGAATCTGAAGTGCTATATTTTTCCACTGATAAGGTACAACCTAGCCAGAGAGAGTGTGATTTTTATCTATCTCATCAACAGTATGTTTTCCCAAACTTTGTTCCAAAGGAAGCAAAGGTTGTGTTTTAAATTGAAAGTAGTCTGTGCCAAATGATTTGATGGATCAGCTGGAATGATTAAAAATGTATTTTGTGCAAGAGATTAATAACAATTATTTCGACCAAATTCTTGGAAAATCATGTAGTGATTGCATACATTTCTACCAGAAAAAGAACAAGTAAGAGATTTAACAGTCTTATCTAATCAGGCTTAGATAGTATTTATGAGAAAAGTTGGTTTGGGTTTGGCAAAGTCAGGTTTGAAATTCAGCTGTTTCTAGGCTCAATGATTTCAACTTTTGCTATGTGATGTCTGTGTCTCCCAAGAGACTAGATGTTATAAAATCATGAGCTTTGAAGTATGTTTCCTAAATAATATACCATAACAGAATTTTTGTTGAGTACACAGTGTTTCATCATATGGTTCTCTGTCTTAATTTATTATTATTATTTATTTGGCTCATCCCTGATTGTTAGACACTTTTATATTTGCTGATCTTTCCCTTATTGTAAATAATTCTGTAGTGGACATCCTTGTAGATAAGTAATGTCCTTTAAACTTGTGCCTCTGGCTCCACTCCCTCTCCGCTCCAGTCAATCTATTCCATGCCCCTGACTTATTAATCATGAAGATAATTCTTCTGGAAACAACATTTTGTTTAAAACAGGATGGTCAGATATTCTGGCTGTGCCCAGAGACTCCACAATATAGTTTTAACCTTCTGTTTCTTCATGATCACCTGGTGATTTCCCAAGGTTCTGCTACTTAAAGTTTGGCTACAACTACCAGCTGATTTTTACACTAGAATCTAAACCACTTTTTCTCAGAGGGAGAGGGATTGGTTGGGAGAAGGGAGTCCACAAGAGTCCTTCCAGGAGAGTTTTGGAAGAGAAGACCATGGAAGAAAAACTGTTCTTTCTCAAGAGAGAGAACAGTGAGGCGGTCATATGTAAACCTTGGCAACTTAAGCAGCCATGTTTTCTGCCAGGTGAACACTGGAAGAGGAGAAAGTTTGCCTGCAGAGGGAGAAGAATGAGCAAAGGTAGAGAGGAGTGTGTGTGTGTAGGGGGAAATACAGAGACAGAGACATTCTGATAAACATTCTAACAGAGATGAAAAGAAAGAGAAAGGAATCAAAGTGGCCCTTCCCTGAATGAATACTAGCAGAGAGCAGCAGCAGGGATATGGGAGGGGAAATTCAAGTCCTGGGAAGTAGTTGAATGAGAAAATTAGATCTCCTCACCTCTTTACTGCTGCCCTGCACACCAAGATCAGAGTTGGACTGAGGAGTGGACCACTTAAATAGGTACATGGTACACTAATGCATAAATGCATTCAGGTGTTCCTAGGAACATTTTACTGACACTGGAACATCCACAGGGAATCCAATGACACCAGAAATGTTGCAAGATGGAGCAAATTGCATTTCTAGTACTCTTCTCAGGGAGACTCTGACATGCCGAGGGAAGGGATTCTTTGGCGAGCTGCTTGGAAAGCAGATGCGTTCCCCTATGAGACATGCTTGAGGTCAACGGTCTTTAAATAACCTTCAAACGAGACTGGGTCATTTTAAAATCAGGGTTCTCATGGAGCTTGGGGTCAAAGCTGAATTTATTTGGGAAGGAAGATCTTTGATTGCTGCCAGCCACTGCCTTATTCTCTGCCCTTCCCTTCATATAACGTCCTACTCTTGTTCTTTCTGAGCATATTTAGAGACCATCAGTTTGAAGGAGTGCAGAATTAAAAGCCTGTCTAAAGTCCCCCTCTTTTATCGTCTGGAGGGTACCCACATGTCTAGCCTTGAGTGATTGTTCCCTATTCTGTATTTCTTCTTAGGCTCTTCTCTTATCTCCACATGATACTTTTTTCAAGTACTAGTTTACATTCTATATATTTTAACCCAGTGGATCCATCTAAGCCACCACTGACACCAACTTTGAACCCTTTGCAGAAGAGCTAATGAGAACTGGAGAGGCAACAAATTGGTACTCTAGATGTGATTCCTGCAAATGCTAGTTGACACAAGGGCATCCATGCTATTAGCTGGCCGTGGAAAGCAGGTGTATCTCCTGTGGAGTAAGGTGTCATATGCACAGACAGCATCTATGGCCACAGGACACTTTACTGCCTCTGGAAGACCTGGACCAGAAAGTTCGCACAAGACATCTACATTGTCACAATTAGGTGGTATTCCTATTATTTAAATCACCTTCGAAATGGCCACTTGAGTTTTGACAAAAATCTGTTCTGGATTTTAGCAAATGCAGAGAATGAAAAGAAATTCTGTCACAGAGCCCAGTCTCTAAAGGCAGCAGGTGGGAGCCGGTTGAATGGTAGACACCCCCTAACTCTGGGCTGTGCCCATGCTGCCAACTCCTCAATATTATCATGAAGAGGGTGAAAAGAAGAAAATGTATTTGGCAGTTTAAATCAGATAATTAATTTTTTAAAGGTATGCTGAATATAATTCCCAGGTTTGATCCATCTGTTTAAACTTAAGTAAAAGAACGTCACTCCTCAACTGACCATGCTACGTGATGAATATGCTCTTGAAGTGAATGCTTTCAGATGGTTTCCTTTTATGAAACGTGCACAAAGATGTGTACTGTGGTGGTGGAGTTGGCCTTGTAAGACATCTGGCTACAACATGTGCCTCATTAAGTTACACCTGTAAGTGCGGGGTCATTTTTTATGCCAGTAATATTAATAATAAAGGGTTCATTGAATAGGATTATTAATGGTGCCAGGTGGAGGATGTAGTATTACTTACAGCCTGGTAGGGGATTGGCTAATGTCTCCTCCCGCCAACGTTTCTGGTTTCATGTTTATAGACAGAGCCCTCCAGATGATGGCTGGCAATGTAGCCATTGAGAAAATGAATTCTCCCTTTCCCATCAGCAAGAGAATGTACAACAGTTGGTAGAGAATTTGAATGAATCTATGTTCTAATTTTGAATGTATAATCTTGTGGAAGAGCAAGTAAGATATTTACCAATTAATTCAAGAAATTAAAAAGTCACTTTCAAAGTTTCACTTTCCTCTAACTTAAATGGAAACTTTTCAGCCCTAGCCATCTCCTATCACTTCTTATTTCAAGAGACATTCATCTCTGCATTTTCCCTTTGTGGTCACAAACTGCAAATCAAAAGGAAAAAAACTGAGAAGAAATCTAAAACCTTTCCTTCCTTCTGTGGAATGTTTGCCTTTGCTGTTTTACAATGCACGACTTGTAACAGAAGGAAATGGAGGCTCAAGGTAGGGCATTTTTTAATGTGCATTATTACAGGTGTTAGCATGTCTGGTAAATTCAAAGTATTGTTTGATTTGGCAACCAGATCCCAAGACTTGGAATACTAACTCATGTTTTAGCTTCAGATTACATGCAACTAGAATAAATTTTTAAATTTAACAAGGCAGTTGTTGAATGTTAATTAAATTGCATTTGAGTAATAAAATCCAATTGATTGCTAAGAGTATGCTAAGGCATGACAGAAAAATTGCCTTTTACATATCTTTAGCCATTCATAAATACACACATGTATCTATTTGTGCAGAAACAATAATGAAACAGTCAAAAATCTATTTGTATCGCACTTTACAGTTTAGAACTGATCTTTTTTACATACATTATATTAACAGCTCTGTGAGGTAGGTGGTGGTGTTATCTTCATTTTGCAGAGAAAACTGAAGTTCAGAGACTGATATTCTCAAGATACACACTTAGCAAGTGGCCTCTGCAAAACTGAAACCCTCCCTCATTGAATCTAAACTTTTATGTTGTTCCACTCTACCATCTGTTTCCCCTTTCCCAGCCAATTAACTCCCCTGAAGAAAAATCCTAAAATCCAGGAACAACTTCCACTGCCACCTCGTTTTAGTATAAAGACATTTACGTAATCTGGATGGATCTCATCAAGTTAATGATGAGTGGAGAAAGACAGCGACGAAGAATACATACGGTACAGTTTCATTTCTGGGAAGTTGATGTCAGTCAAAACTAACCCAAGGTGTCAGAAGTCAGAACAGTGGTTACCTCTGGGGAGAGGCTATTGACTAAGAGCATGAGGGTGCCTTCTGGGATGTGGGAATACTCTGTGTATTGATATGAGTGGTGATGACTCACATGTATGCATGTAAAAGCTTAGCAGAACACAAGATTTGTAAAATTTGCTGTAACTCTATCACACATCAATAAAAAATTAATTTTAAAAAGAGCTTATTGCATCAAATATGTACTAAATGTACCTGAAAAGTGTCCCCTTATTTCTTTTATTTTGGGAAAAAGAATCATACCCTATTCTTGATTCTCTAGGCTTTCTCATGCCTCTACTATCTATTCTCATTGTGCCTAGCTATTTCTTCTATCATTAATCACAGTATTTTATAATTGTCTGAATATATGGCTGTCTGTTTCTCAATGGGCAGAGAGCACTTGTTCCTTGTGTCTACATTCCCAGCATCTAGCACAGTACCCGGCATGAAATACTTAATAAATGCTTCTCGAGAAGTGAAAAAATGAATGAATGGATGAGCCAAATGACTTTTCATTTTGTTGTTTTATAACTCATACCTAGGATATGGGTTATATTAGGATGTACTGTAAGATCAGGAAATCATACATCAGATGGGGCTTTCCAAAAGTCCTGGGTCATTGCCTTTCAAAGCCGGCTATAGTTAAGCCATCAGCACACCACCAATCCAAAAATATAAGTTCTGAAGAGACCATTTCCACTGTTGGGATCTGATTGCCTCCTTTCTAGACCTCTCTATTATATGGCTTCCCCTGCTTCTGCCAAAGAGGAGCCCTCAACTCTAATCTTTTCTGTATTTATTCCTGCTTAGCTCCCAGCCCTTTGTCCAATGCTCTCCTAAATTTCTTTGTGGTGGAAAGTTTGTTCACACCCTGCCCAAAACATAGAGAAACCAGACTCCTGCATCCAGCTCTCCAGCTTCATTTTTATTAGTCTCTTTCGTCAGCCTTTTAAATTTACCTGAGTTCCAAGTTTAGAAAGAGCAAATGTCACCTTTATCCCAATTTTGAATGATAGCCTCTCCTGTTGAAGTTTTCCAATTTCTGCTCTGCTTTTTGTTTGCTTCTTAGGTTTATGGTTTTCCTTTAACATAACTGTGAAGAAAGCAGCTTGTCCTGGGTGCGTTCTTTCTTTTCCTTTTCTCCGTTTTATTCTGTGAGTTGCAGATTATGTCAAAAGCACTCCAAATGAGCCTGCCCAATTCCAGGAGAATACTTGGGTTAGGTGGTGCTCTGGTAAGAGAATAGTTGGACTGTGCATTTTACCTTCTCGGCTCAAGCCTGCTCAGTTGACTTGTTTGCTATTGTCATCTCTACAACCTGCTCTTCACTTGGAGTAAAAATTCTCTAGAGTATATTTCTTTTGAGGGTCTGGTATGAAGGTTCTGTTGCTGTTTTGGAGCAAATAAACAGCCATCAACAAGTACTAGCATTCACCTGTCTAGTAAATGCTTCTGAATATGGTGATTCTCCAAGGCCATGCCTCCTAAAACACTGTGCTTTTGTTCTGCTCTGATAGTCTTCATGAAGTTGCTTGGGTTGTATATATATTCAGCACTTTATGGGGTTTGTACTCTTTGTGCTCTGGGCAGAAATACCAGGCAGTCAAATGCAGAAATCATAAAAATGCCCTGGAGGGTCAGAGAAGTGATGGGATTTGAGGACTGAGGATAAACCTATCTGCTTTTCTTTTTCCATTTATACTCTTTAATGACTTATCTGGGCATCTACAGTGGGGATAAAGAAGGAGATAAAAAAGCAAGTAGGAGGTAAATTAACACATAAAAGAGAAGGAAGACATACTCCAAATACAAATGCCACAATTTTGTGTGGTGCTCATTCCAGAGTCTGGTAAGCCAGAGAGCATATTGGGGTTCCTCCCTCCACTCCATTTAAGCAACACCCTCAATATTGCTCCCACACACCTGAGCTAGGGCACCCTGTGGAGACTGAAGACACACAGTGTCATAATCAAGTGCAGGACTGAGAGTCAGAGGGGATCGTATTCAAGTTCTGACAACTTCTTCCTGAAAAGATTGAGTGTCCTCTCTAAGCTCCAACTTTCTCATCAGTAAAATTAGAATAATAATTTAAAAGTCACCACCAACCTGTTTTTAAGTGTCAGTTGAGGTGTTATTTTTAAAAAAGTCTAATAAATGGAAAAACATTGCATATATCTTCGAATGTTAATTGTGATTATCCTGCCTCTTGCTGGCTGCTTACAGTAACATGAAAAATTACTGAGAATTTTCCTTTCACTGGTCAGGCCTATGCGAAAATGGTTCCAAGCCAGGAGATTATTCTGCGTAGCTAAATGTGGTTGAATGTGTAGGCTGGTGGGGTTGTCAGAGGTGGGGGCTTGGGGGTTACAGACAGTGGTATTAAATGAGGTAGTCTAGTATTTTCTCTACTCTGGGGCTAAGGGGTTTCCTTGCCAGTCATTAGGCATAGATCTATTTTCTAGACACTGGGATATTTAGTCACTCTGTGATTTTTCAAAATTGATGGCAGCTAATTCTTAAAATAACACTTTAATGGGTTAACAGCTAATGAAGGAGAGCAATGTTGATTAAACCTCCCTTACAAACATGTTTGATGATTATGAGAGTAAGGCACTGGGTGGATTGCCTTTAGGGTATTGCTAAATCTAAAACGTGTGAAACGTTGTCTGAAAGAGAACCCAGTGTATTCTCCCTGCTCTGTGCTCCTCCAGCCCTGACTTGAAATGAGACATGGCTTGATTGTTATGGTGGCTGCACACTGTCTTTCAGCACATCTTCTACCCTGAAGATGGAGGCAGCAGGAACCCCCAGAATGTCAAACCAGGAAACCAAATCCCGCTTGAAGCCATTCTGTTATCAAAGTGATGCTTCCTTGCTCACGAGAATGCCTCCAGGCCAGCAACACAGATCTTAAGCAGAGGTGGAACCCCATTCCCCCAACTTCTGCTCCTACCATGGGATCAGTGCACAGCCGAATAGGGTGAGTATGAGAGAATAAAGATGGCACAAGGAAAAGAGAGTAGTGTCTGGTAGGTACTCCCGGATAAGCACTAGAGGAGACCCTATAACTTGGGGGGGGGCCTGATGAGCCTGACTTGCTTCTTCCCTTTGGAAAGTGCAACAAAGAGGAACAGGGAAGAGAAAGGTTAAATATATATATATATGTGTGTGTATATATATATATATATGTGTGTGTGTATATATATATATCAAAAAATCCATTTGTGGATGGATTTTTTAAAAATATTAGGAAGTGAGTCAAAGATGATCTTAGGAACAGAGATTATTTCCTTCTTTTAGTTACATGTTCTAAAAGTCAGGGGGCGGAAGAAAAGGGAAGGAACATTTATTATGTGCTAACTCGGTGCCAGACATTCTGCTTGCACTTTTAACTTTACCTCATTTAAACTTCCTAGGAATCGTAGTAGGTTTTTTAATCCCCCTGTTTCCAAATGAAGAAACCAAGGTCCATGGAGTTTCAGTTACCTAAAGTCACATGTGCTACAGCCAGGTCCTACCAGATGTGCCTGCCTGCAAGGCACTCTACCACATTACCCCTCTGTGCCTACGACTTCCCTGGTATTTCCAAAGGTCTAGAAATAGGTCTAGCAACATATGCTTTGACATGTTGTTCCTTAGGATTTTCAGGGACTAAAAAAGGGCAAACCAAACATTCATAAATGCAAATTATTTGTGTAGATAAACCAAATGCATTTTTGTGAAAATCAATTAAAATTCTACAAGGCAATAATTTTCTGAACAGTAATGTGTAACTAACAACTGCAGCTTCAGTTACCTAAAAAAGCTGATCATATAAATTAAAGCCTAGCCCTCAAATTTAGCTGACTTCTAACAGCTTCAAGGTGGCCCCAGAATTTACAAATCGAGTGACTGAAGAGGTTCAGAGACCTCTTCAGGTTCAAACAAGACTTATACACAGACTTAACATATAACTTATGCCTGGAGATAGAATCTCATTTGGGGTAGGAGATGGGAAATGTGTGTGCACAAAAATTATATTTCATTCTGGGTTTACCCTAGAGGCAATTTTTGGAGTTAGACTACCTTAATATAGTTAGAAGAAATTTAACTCTACTCCTGCACAAGTCCCAGCTTTGCCTAATACCATCTTCAAGTGTAACCTAGCCCAAAGGTGGCAGATACCCAAATAAGAAGATGACACTCAAAGGATGTTTGGGAAATGAATGAGGGAATGGCTACTAAATTGAGAAAAATGAAAATCTTTTTACTCCACATGCTCTGGAGATGAGAACACTTCCCACCAGTTCCTCCCTGGTAGATGTGCAATGCCTTGTAAACTATAAGCGTGCTGTGTACAGGTATCCCTAGAAAGCGATAGGGCCTGAAACCTATAAACCAGGCCCAGCAGTCTCTTCCCTGAGGTTTTTCATCCTTGCTAGATAGGACAGACTTTTCCAAAGCTGCAGGAAATATAATCTGCCTTCGCAGAGGTATAGGAGTGATAAAGTGAGATGTTATAGGTGCAGGTATCTGTCTTTAACATTCAACACACACGAGCCATCAGAGTGATGATGGTGATGATGATGGTGATAATAGGAGTATGGCATTTTGCAAAGCACTCCCAAGTATGTGATTTCATTGTTTTGGGTTGCTCCCTGTGAGGTAGATGATAGGTGATAAGGGTTTATTGCAGGAGTTCTCTTTAGACCAATAGGAACTAAAATAGAAAGTGATTCTTTTGTCCAAGGCCATACAACTAATCAGAGGCTAAAGTTGCATTATTGTCTTCAAATTCTTATTCTGGTCTTTCCCAGTGTCTCACCACCACCACCACCACCACACACACACACTACATACACACATTACACACACCACAAACACACGCATACATTACTCACACATCAGTCACAACAAAAACAACTCACAACATCTTATGACCACTGAGAAGTTTGCAATTTCTTAACATGCCCTCAGTTGAAGGAAACTAAATATATAAGCGGCCAATGGCTAGACCATACATAAAATTAGAACTTTTATCCACAACCTGGAACAAGCTCTCCAGGAAACCAACTTTCTATCTACTGTAAACAACCTAGAAAGCCAGCCTGCTAGAAGTCAGACTTGCAGGAATCCAGATGGCTGTCTCTAGTGACAATCTAGGAAGCCATACAATAACCTCTGTAGCAGTCAGCTCCAAGTGGCCAGAATTTGTTTAATAACTGGCAGCTTTCCTAATTTTTGTCCCTGTTTCCAACTTAGGACCCATAGGAGGAAGCCAAATATGCACCTCTAATTAATCACATAGCACACCCCACTTCTAGTTAGCCTGCTCCAACTTTTCCATTTCAACAGGCTCTAATCAGGGAATACCTGACCCTTTCCCTGTTTTCCACTCCAAAGCTTTCCCATTCCTGCCTGCCTTTAAGTCTCTGCCAAAATTCAGGTGCTTGTGGCTGACCCCCTTGCTGTAGCACACCCTCAATAAAGAGCCTTTGTTGCTTTTCTCTTTTTGTTGCTTTTCTCTTTTTGTTGCCACTTGCACAGTTGCTTCATCCCATCTTCACGTGGAGCAGCTGCTTTGATACAGGAAAGACTGAAGACATAGATTGCACATTGCAGATGAGGAAACTGAGATCCATGGAGGTCAGTGATTCTCCTTGGGTAGAACGTGGTATAGTCAGGAGCCCACCCCAGAATCACAGGTGTCCTGACTCCTGCCCATCACTTCCCCACTACTCTCTGCTGCCTCCCAGCTGAACTTTTAAGGAGGTGGGAGGAGGAGTCGATGACAAATTAGAGTATGAATAGTGATTCTGCAGGAAGATAACACTGTGGTTCCATTGGCCACATTTCTAAAATGGGGTGAAAAGACCTCTTTGTTGGAGAGAACAGAACCCAAAAAGCAATACCCCCTCCACTTCCCCTGGCAGAGAAAATGTAGAAGTGTCTCTTGGGGTTTATACCTCTTCTAGGCCTGCAAGTCAAAGCTGGTCCTCCACCCTCCAACCAATTTTCAAGAGCAAAATATTTCTTTCCTGTTTGCTTGTTTGTGTATTTGACTCTTAAAAAGACAAACAGGAATGAAAAAGAAATCCTAAATTCCTGCTTTTAGGTTACCCTGAAATGCATTAATCTCTTTCACTTGATGTAGCTCACTTTCATTCTTCCATTTTAACATCTTGGGGGAAGAGAAACCCAAGTAACCAATAACAGTTTACAGCTTTGACGCAGAGCACTAAAGTTGTTTTTCTATGAATATAGATTATTACATTTTTTTGCAAAGCAAGTAAACAGATGCATAAAAATGCATTATTTCAGGAGCATAAGAAAACCTGCAATAAGTATAGTGCTTTTAATTTGTTTTTATGATTACTTGTAATTAATTAGCATCAAAAGTAAATTATCAACATTTGAAATTGTACTATCAGATGTGATCAGGGTACTCCATGAATGATTGACTGGTTCATCTTTATATCGAGGTAGGGAAAAGAATGATCTTTTCTTTGCCTTTTTTTAAAACTATGCTTAAATGAAAATGCCAAAAGTCAGTAGCAGCACAGAGGAAGAAATTTTAAAACAACTGATAAGGAAGGCCCAGTTTGCCAAATGAAAAATGATGTCACGGGCTAAAAATGATACACATTACCAGCCTCATAACAGGATTAGGATTGTCTAAGAATGAAAATTTCTTTTTTAGAAAATATGAATAAAAATGGAATAGCTCTGCTAATTGAAGGAGTTTCAAGTACTCTCTCCAAACCACCACTTTCAACCATAAAAAGGAAGACATTTTACAGGTGTTAGTATTTTTTTTTTAACCAACTCTTATTGTTTGTCACCATCCGTTTTCCTTTTAGGATTAATGATGAAATTATTTGCTGTAGCTTTGGTCAACTTAAAACTAACCAATAAGTTCAAAGGAGTGATACACTTGACCTCTTTCTGCATCCTGTGACATTTACTGCCCCAGCTCACCCTGCCCTGAGCTGGTTCTTCCTCAGAGAGTGCCAACAAGAAAGAAAAATGGATATTTAGTAAGCAGACTGCTTTTTTTTTTTTTTTTTAATCTGAGAAGAATATGTGCAGGGATTTAGAGGACTCACCCACGTCTATTTTATTAACAAGAACGTACTTGAACTGAGAATTCAATCTCTGCAATACAAATAGAATTCACCAACAGAAGGGAAGGGAGGGGAAAAAAATAAGATTAAAAACCCACAGTCTTCCTTCTTTTTTAGCAGCCCTCCTTAGAGGTAGGGGCTTTCACAATGGGATTACGGAGCTTCCAACAAAATTAAATAAAATAAATAGATTCACTTCTAACAAGTTTCATTCCATGGCAGACCCTCAAAAGACACACATTTTTTTATTATTATTTTGGGGAAGTTATCTGAAATGAAACTCTGGCTGTATTTTTCTAAATAATCCACTGGGAAGAATAAAAAGCATTCCACGTTTGTAGGGAGCTGGGGATAGATTTACACTTATGGATACTTCAATATTGATAAGAGAATATAAAGTAAATTGCTTCCCAATGAAGACACAGTCAAAGACTCAGAGACATCCTTGATTATCTTGTCCTCTTCCTCTAGGAATTCTATTCCAGGTAACTATTCTACTGGTGACCTGTGCTGGTTACTAAGGAACAATATCAGAGTTAACAGTCCCCAAAGGCAAAGTGTTAAATCAAACCAAGGATATCTGCATTGCAGTTATTGTACTAGAAAAATTCTCCACTAAATCCCCCTAAAATAACAAATATTAATCAAAGTTCAAGCTACATCAACAGCATTCTTGTTTAATTGTTGAAAGTAATAGTTTGTTACAAGCATTGAATTGCTCTGGTCTTTCTCATCCACCGCTGCTGAAAGTCAGAATTGGAGAACACTGAAGAATACGTAAAATTCCTAACCAGATTATTTTTACGCTGAGATTTTCCATTCTGTGTTACCACCAGTGTATACACATTCCCTTTTCCCCAAGCTTGTTACCTGCCAAATCTGTCTTCGGGAGGTGACACCACTCTTTCACAAATACAATGTTCAGGGACACATACTGAGAAGATACTGGTTCTTTTTCAGTGATTGGAGGAAAGTGAAAAGGTTATTCAAGGAAAAAACAAGGAGAAAAAACAATGCCATGACTTGTTGAGGAAGTGTGTCCACGTGCCAGGCAACATTCACTGAAGTCACCAAAAAGGGGGAAAGCCCCTGCTTTACTTCCTATCATTATTTCTATTTTAGAATGTTGGTTCCCGGTGAGAGCACATCTAGGCATTACATTATAAAGCTCTTCTCCTGCGGATCCAGTGGAGCCATTTAGCTCATTGGTCACTGGATATACATCTCTTTTTAGCTATTAGTCCTTGACTATTACTTCTTATACAAATATGTGTGTGGGAGAGGAAGGTGATGGTGGAGTGAATAACTCAAGTCTTGACCTCCTAGGTCCACCTGAATATCAGCGCTCCAATGATGGGTCAAATTTCCTAGCTACAAGGAAATGTCCAAGTATTCAGTCTACTTCAAGTCCTTTATGATACTTCAGTAGTAGGGTATGTTTTCATGAGGACCAAGATAGACCAAATTATCCTTGTTTTATAGTGACTAAAATTAGAATAAGGTTCCAGAAAGTCTAGCAGGGACATCCCTGGAGAACATCATTAAAAAGGCAAATTGTATTTATCACTCCATACTCTTCTACTGGGCCCTCCCCTGCAAATGCTCTGTGCCCTAAGGAAGCCGCATCTGAGGTCCAGGATTCTGGCTTTTTCCTCTCTGAGGAATTCACTCAAGTCTGCAACTCTTAAAATATTCTTCCTCTGCAAAATGGCTCTATCCTTTTACTATACCCTCTGGATTTGGCACTAAAATTTCCAGGTTTACCTAAGATTTTTACTAGATCAACTTAAGGCAATAATAGATCATTTTTGTATTGCTGTGTTGCCTGCATGGGTAGCTGATATGCATTCTAGCAGGAGCTTTCTAACTATATTTTAATTAAAAACAGTGGTCCTCAAAGGTGTTAATTCTAATTCAGAAAGGGAGATATTTGGGGGTAGATGAAGTCTTTCAGTGCCTCCTCAACTACAGTGGGACAAGTCAGTGATTACATACTCGGAATCTACAAAGTCTTGCCCTACAGGTTGATGCTCTATTAATGTAAGTTGCATGATTTCTCAGATAATTGCTTTTATCCACAACTTGATATTTGCCATAGAGCCATGGTCTCAAGAATTACTTTGAGCAACTGTCTTGCTTAAAACCAACATTGCTTTAAATCTACATATTTTATAAAGCATAAAAGCATACGAGTCATATTTTACCCATTTTCGATTTATGAAGTGCCTGGAGGTGCTTTTTACCATAAAGATTTTTGCAATACAGATATACAAGTTTCCTTCTCCTGCTTTAGAATAAATGACTGGTGCCTAAGACTTTCTTCCAAATAATTTTACATAAGCACTTTATAATCCTTTTTAAAAGTTCCTTTTTACAAAATTTCTAAGTTACACTTCTCCTTCTTAATAGTATATAAGCCTCAGTATGAACATTCGAATACTTTTTTTCCTTGCTCTTCAATTTTCATACTTTAATTGGTAATTTCCTATACCTTTCTGCTTTCTCCTCTTTTTTCTCCTTTACTTCCTCTGATGACTTCTGAAAGACACCGATGATAATCTTTCCCATCTCTTTAAACAGTGTTCTTTCCTTGGTGTTAAACTGTAGATAGTTGAGGTTTCACAACTTGCTTGTCATCCCATTCCTTGCTTTAAGGAATAATAGAGACAGAATGGTGATAGAGCTTAGGGTTCCACTGGGGAGAAAAACGAAGAACATTTTAGAAAGAGTGTGTGATCTGTTAAAATATATAGCACTGAAAATAAATATTTTGAGGGTTAGAAACATTAATGTCTTTCAATACTAGATACACAAACTGTCAAAGAAAACTTATGGTTCTTTCAATCCTGATCCTTAGAGTTTCGATTGATTGGGGTCATAGATGGCTTCCTTGACAAAATCCTAAAATCAAGTCTATCAAACAAACAACAACAACAAAAAACAATCTAGTAAGGGAGTATCACAAGGTACAAATGGATTCAAAGGGCTTTAGCTTCAAAATGCAACTTGATGTGATGGTAAAGGAACTTCCAAGAATTTTAAGTGTGGTTTCCTTGGAGTAATATTAACCAGTTGCTAGAGGCAAGCTGACTGGGTCAGATTTGCACCAGAAGTCATAAAA
This sequence comes from Piliocolobus tephrosceles, assembly GCF_002776525.5. Classification (NCBI taxonomy): domain Eukaryota; kingdom Metazoa; phylum Chordata; class Mammalia; order Primates; family Cercopithecidae; genus Piliocolobus; species Piliocolobus tephrosceles. The sequence continues at coordinate 23,467,419 of NC_045451.1, read as the reverse complement.
TTTGTTCAGGGCTCAGCATGCTATCCGCTGAAGGATAAGAACCTTTTTTTTCCATTATCCTCAAGAGTAACTTCTGGCATTAAAATTCAGACTAGTCATTTACTCATGGTACAATTTTTTTTAGTGATTTCTGATTTAGATAAAGACCTTAATGATATATTTCCATGTTTTTACTGGTACGTTCTTAATTTTGTTTTCCTTTGTTCTGAAGACTAAAGCTTCAGTTTCTTTTGTTTTAGTCATTTCAACATTAATGAATACTCTATCATCTGGATTAATGACACTATTTAATTGTCTAAGATAGGAATCCTGGACTCATTCTTGCTTAAAATTAAGTCATTATATCTTATAACCTTTTTCTCCTACCAGTTAAACTTCTTGTTTATTCTTCATTAAGCAATATCTGAATAGGAGTAATCCATTGGATGCTGTATGTCATCTACAAATTCTGCCCACTGACACCTTCATGATTTGAGAGTTCTGTCTTCTGGAGCTACAGGGTGATGCCATCAAAATCCCTCTTCTGTTGATTTAGGCACATCCAGTACCATGCTCATTAACTGTAGAAGTCAATCCTCATTAGTCAGTTGATTATCTGCTCTTGCCCTCGCAAGGAAATTGGCGAGCCATGATCATCTAGGCCAGTCCTATTCAAGTGGTATTGGGTAGTTGGCAACCATAGAATCATTCAATTCTAAATTTCAAAGATAGATAACTGCATTTTGCTTTCATTCTGAGGATTCAATGGAACATAATAGACACCATAGCAATCAAAAGCTGTCTTTTAGACAGGATGAAGAACTAAGGGCAAATATTCTAATTTGGTAATCATCCTTATGGCCTTTAACAATATTTAGTCACAAAAGATTTGTTTTAGGAGACTAATTTTCTCATTTTTTGTGATGGTGGTGGTATTATTCAGCAACTGGACAATTTACCTTTGGTAAGTGTAAGAGTAGGCTGGTGAAAGTGATTTTAGTTAATGTCGGTAGGGCATTATAAATTAAGGGTTTATTACTTTTAGTCCTAACCTGACTCCTTTAAAGGAGACACTTGGATTGTTGGTATAAATATAGAGGAAAGAGGGCCGGGCGTGGTGGCTCACACCTGTAATCCCAGCACTTTGGGAGGCCTAGGTGGGTGGATCACAAGGTCATGAGATCGAGACCATCCTGGCCAACACAGTGAAACCCCATCTCTACTAAAAATACAAAAAATTAGCAGAGTGTGGTGGCAGGCGCCTGTAGTTCCAGTTGCTCGGGAAGCTGAGTCAGGAGAATGGCGTGAACCTGTGAGGCGGAGCTTGCAGTGAGCTGAGATTGCGCCACTGCACTCCAGCCTGGGTGAGCGAGTGAGACTCCATCTCAAAAAATAAAATAAAATAAAATAAAATAAAATAAAATAAAATAAAATAAAGCAAAGAACACAGGTTTTGTGTCTGTGATATATGTAGATTCAAATCAAGATTCTGCCCCTAACTCCCTGAATTAGTTTCACCTATAAAAGTGAATATTCACAGCTGTGTCTCAGAGTTAAACGTCACAGGTGCATTATAGGATATCAAGGATAACTTTCATTATCATTATTGTGATTTCTCCTTCTGTATAGTTCCACCAATAAGAAGCCTAGGACTTCATCCACAGACTAATGTGTACTTGAAATCTCTTGAATCCAGGAGCCAAAAGACTCATACTGTCAAGGTGATGTAGGGGTTTGCTGATTTATAATCTTCATAAGACCTGAAAGGGATAGTTTAATTTTCATAGGCTATTTTTCTAGGGGTAGCTATTGGCTCACATTATTAGATAATCATAGTTCAATACTGTTCAGTTGCTACCTATCAGAGTCATTCTTTCATATACATACGTTGTATTTCTTACTATGTGCCAAACACTGTTTTAGCCATTGAGAAACATTAAGAAGCAGTTTACTTTCATGTTAAATGAACACTTTTCTATAGAAGTTACTGTTTATTCTTTTTCGGTTATTATCCCTTCTTTATTTACCATTTTCAGGAATAAAGATGTGAGGGTAACAAGCAACAATTTTCCATGAAATTTGCATTTTCTTCAAGTTTAACTGTTTTAAAAACTGTGATGGAAAGAGTTCAGGAGGATTCAACCAGAGGCAAGAGCTCTCTGAACACATAATGACCTCCATGATTCAAACACACAAGTCTATCTGTCTCCCAAGAAAAATGTTTAGACAGATTAGATTGAAATGTGCCCGGAATGTACCTTATGTAGACAAATGGTAAGACTGATTTTCTCTTTTTTCCTGATTGGTAAGGCCTAGAGAAGTTATTGATAGAACTTCCTCTCAAAGGAAGTAATACTTTTAAATAGACATACCTCGCAGCAAATCATGAACCTTGCTACTGAGGCACACAACAACTGCAGATTTGGACACCTCTCTTGTTCAATGCTTGGCCCTGAGTGAGCAACTTCTCTGATATTATAGGCCCATGGTTTTAAAGAAAATTAGAAACATATAATGAGTCACAGGAAGAGGAAGAAAATTTAATCCAGTGTTCTCTAAATCCTCCTCTAAGAACTATATCCTAATCTTGCATAAAGATTTACTTCTAATTAACTTGCCAGTTAAGAAACATTCTCTCTTTTTGGCAAAACATTGACCAAACGATCAGCCGGGTATCCTGTCTAGACTTGACTCCAGCTTATACCCTCAAAAAAGGTCTGTCCAGATCCTCCTGACCTAACGTGTGCCTGAGGAACAGAAAGACTTTAGCACAATTGCAGTTCTGTTGACCATTGTCGGTAATGGAGCTAATCAAGAAAATCAGGAGACTCATTAAAACTTTCTGCTGTATATTCATAAGCTGATTCATTTAAGAGAATTTTTTGGAGCAGTAATAGGTAGATGAAAGGCTCTAGAAATATGCAGATGACTCAGGTCTCATAACCCTGGGAGTCAGACATGCACGCACAAATTCATAATGTGAAATAGCATGTCTAACGGAACAACATTCATTAGCTAAGTTCAAAGGAAAGACTCAGATTTCACTTGGAAGAACGAGGGAAGACTTTTTATTTGCTGCTTTTCATTGTGAGCCGAGGAGTTGCCCCAGGAACCTGGGACTTTGAGCCCTTACCTAGGGATGTGAAGTCTGCATGGTACACACAGGTTCCCGCGACTGGTAGGGAGAAGAGGGGAGCATGGGGGTTTTCTGAGGCTCATTCCATGCTCCACGCCCTTCACCATGTGCCCTGGCAGGAAGGGCTGTCCACCTGAGGAAAAGGCCGTGGAACCATGCAGCCCTAGGGTTTCTAAGTTGGCTCTCCCTTTCGGGCAACTTTTTTTAAATTAAGTTTTGGGGTACATGTGCAGATTTTTTACATAAGTAAACGTGTGCCATGGTGGTCTGCTGCACCTATCAACCTGTCACTTAGGTATTAAGCCCAACATGCATCAGCTCTTTTCCCTAATGCTCTCCCATCCCTGCTCTCCCCCAGTAGGCCCCAGTAAGTGTTGTTCCCTTCCTTGCGTCCATGCGTTCTCATTATTCGGCTCTCACTTGTAAGTGAGAACATGTGGTGTTTGGTTTTCTGTTCCTGCATTAGTTTGCTGAGGATAATGGCTTCTAGTTAAAGAAAATGTAGATATATACCATGGGATACTATGACTATGCAGCCATAAAAAGTAATGAGATTATGTCCTTTGTAGGGACATGGACGAAGCTGGGCAACTTTCTAATTCACACAAAGGTACACCGATGCCCTCCTGGAGTTGTAGTATCTGTTACAAAGAGGGATGATCTGAAAGCCTACTCTTGCTTTTGGGAGAAGCCAAATCAAAAGCCAACAGGCTGCTCACATGAATTTTCCATCTAGAAGTTCCAGAGAAAGAATCCAGATACCAGGCCCTGAAACTGAAGCCAGATAGGAGCATACAGGTTTAAAACTGAGGATAGAAGGCAGAAGGGGTAAATTCTCAGAACTGATTGCTGAGCTATGATGACTATAAGGGGTGTAGGTGGCCTAGTCTGTGGGTGGGACGGGAGGTATCAGACAGCCAGCTCAGTGGGGTCAGGTGTCAAAGAGGGCTAAATTGGACTGTGCGATGGAGGAAGAAAATGAGGAGAGAGAATTTCAGGCAGAGGGTTCACCTCTGCAAAAACTCCATGGGATGGAAGGCTAAGGCTTGATGAGTCCACACCAAGACTTCTGCAATAGCTGGGACACAGGGCACATGGTTGGGTGGGTCAGGAGCTTGGGAGTGAAGATGAAGAGGGAGAGAATGTCAGCTCCTCAGGACAATGCCCATCATGGTGTTCAAATCTCTCAAATAATTATCAGGATTATTGTTTTCTCTTAGAGTGAGATATTTGTTTCCTATGTCCTTCCTTTTACTAAATAATTGAATACATGCAACAAACCAGTTTCCCTTTCTGCTTTGGTTGTTATAATGCTCTGGGCTCTGTGGTAGAGAGACCACAACGTGACTTGCCATGTTTCATTACTATTAGGTTGGTGCAAAAGTCATTGCGGTTTTTGCCATTACTTTCAATGGATCTTGTATTATTGCCCTTGACCCAATGTGATTCCAAGGCATCCATTGTCCTGTGTGTTAAATCACCACTAATCCCTTTTAAAAAGTTGTCAAAATATGAGTGATACATAGAAATAATACATAATAATATCTTCTAGTTGACAACCAAACAGCAAATGGTTCTTGAACACCTCTGATAACTGACTCTATTACTTGGAGAAGTCAGAAGCACAAGATTTAGTTTCAACATTCAATTACCAGCTTGTAACCTACCTGAGAATATGCCATGTGCAGATAACGTGATAAGTAGTAGTACAAGGCATTATATGCAGGGTTAATATTTAATTTATTTCTACTGCCACAAGTTTACTTGCAATTAAAATATTTTAGTTCATCTCCTTTGGGTGGTATATAACCTGTGCCTGAAGCTGACTGCGTACCCGGCTTGCCACTTAGATCCCTTCAAGCTCTCCCTGAAACACCCATCTCCGTTCCCTACAATCCAGCAACTGAGGGGTTAATGCAGGGCACAGCAGGAACCTCTGCTCCTAAGACCAGGACCACCATTTGCTCTGATGAGATGATGTCTACTATGCCCAGACTTTTATTAAACATTTTGAACATCACTCTTGAGTAAATGTTAGGTGCTAAGTGATCTGTCTTCTTGTTACCATTGCAATAAATAATAAGGGCTACTATTAGCTAATCACTTACTGTGTTCCAATTTAACATTTATAATTAGCCATTAAGATAATCTTCACTAATCTCATTTTACAATTGAAGCAACAAGCTCACGGAGTAGAAATCACTCCATCCAGAGAGGGCACCTAGTAAGCAGAGAATCCAAGTTCCCAACCCTGCTCGGTAGGACAGACTCCATGTTTGGGAGACAGCCTTGTTATCCTGCCTGGGACAGCAGAGAAGCAGCATGGAAAAGAGGGAGGAGATGGCTTCAAGGGTTTGGCTCAGCACTGTGGCTGGAAGGACAGGGGACCTAAGGCATATTAGGTGGGTAGTTGAATCTGGCTTACACTCTCTGAACATGTGTTTCTGAGTTCTTCCTTTTTCAGTTGCCCTTAGTCTATCATAAATAAGAATTTGGGAAGTTACATCCACTTTTTTTAGGTTACTAATATACTTCATAGTAAGTTCAGCTACAGCAGAATAAATTGGGGCTTCTTGGCCCCAACAGGCACCATCTGGTTTATGAAACAACAGTGTATGCCCTCTGGATCATTTTCCCTTAGGAAATTCCTCCTTATCTGTTTCCTGGCTGCTAACTTAAGGATAATTTTCATACTTTCTGTTCTAATAATTTTGTGCTGTGGGTTTCCAGTTTATTTTGTTTATATTAAGAAAGGGAAAATAACCTCTTGTAAAACATACACAGGTTTAGTCAGTCTGGCAACAGAAAAACATTCTGAGGGCAAGAGAAAGTGAGTATTTCACAGGTCAGGGAAGAATTGAGCAACTCAGATTACAATTGAAAGCTGATTAATGGGAGACTCATGTTGGAAGCAAAGACGTTTGAAACAGAAGGAAGAATCAAAGAGAAAATAGATGCTTTTGTTACCTATGCTTGTTTTTAATTCTTGCCTCTCCTAAAAGAAGTGATTAGCAGGCTGTAATCTGTAGGCATAACATTAAAGCTGAGAAAGCTTCAGAGAAGGGTAGGAATGGTGGGTTATGAACTCTATAAGACTTTAGATTGAAGGGTTGAAATGACAAAGATACTCACCAGTGTTATTCAATCCTGTGGTTTCATAAGGGTCTCTGGAAATTCTGAACATACCTTCCCTACCCCAGCACCCAGGTAAAAGGTCAGTCTATGACCTTATGAAAATGTTATCATTCACTGCCTCTGGTGGCCACAGTTTGTTCTCTTTCTCATTCAGATGTGAAAAACCCTGACGCCCTCCCATCCTCCATCTCTTGTTGCCACCCACCAACCCTTATGTCAGTCCAGAGGCACAAACAGCATCATTAAAAGGGAGGAAAAAAAATCCAGTACAGATTGGCTGGCTCCCTGGCCTGGGCTGCTTTAGGCAGCTCTTGGCTTAGACACCCTGCCTTCCAAACACAATCTGTTTTCAAGATTCCTGGGGAATTACAGGTCCAAGAGAAGGTTTGGTGCTAAGTTCCCCAAACTCAGTCTCCTTCCTCTCTTTCCTCTCCACTAAGGCATAGGGGAGACCCACTTGCCCAGACTCAGTTTTCAGCTTGTAGGACTAAGCTGTGTTCTTGGCTCTAGAAGAAGCTTCTGTCCTCTCCAGGCTCTGTGTTGTTTCCTTTCTTTCATAACTTTGCTCCTCCAATGGGCCAAGCATGGCTCCATTCTGATCTACCTCCAGAAGCTTTTGGAAATGGAAAAATGCAAAAGATGCTGAGAGGTCACATTTAAAGAAGACAGCCACTCTTAGTAGGATATAGAGTCAGAAGTTCCAGAATGCAGGCAGAAACGATTCCTTTGTAGGCCGCATGATAACACCAAGTTCTTTCTAGTGTGGATCCTGCAATTGGCAAATTGCCAGAAAGTGCTTTAAAAAAACGTAGATGCAATATAGTTTTTGAAGCACTCTGAAAAGTATTTATCTAAATGAAAAGCATCGCTCCCTTTTTATTGTGTGGCACCATCCTATATGAAGAAGAACCTTACAGCTTTCTGTCTAGTTGGGTAGAAATCTTGTTTAAAAGTAATACATTAGTTTCCTCTGAGGCAGGAGAATCTCTTGGACCCGAGGCGGGGAGGTTGCAGTTAGCCAAGATCATGCCATTGCACTCCAGCCTCAGCAACAAGAGTGAAACTCTGTCTCAAAAAAAATAATAATAATTTTAAAAAAAATTGTTTCTTGTTCTGTGGTTTCCATTACCCATAGTCAACTGTAGTCCAAGAATATTATCAATATAAGTAAGTAAATCAATAAGATATTTGTGAGAGACCACATTCATATAACTTTATATTGCAGTGTAATGTTATTTTATTAGTAGTAGTTGTTTTCAATATCTTATTGTGCCTAATTCATAAATTAGACTTTACCATAGGAATGTATATATAGGAAAAACATAGTATATTTAGAGTTCAGTACTATTCACAGTTTCAGGCATCCATTGAAGATGTATACCCCACAGAGAAGGAATGACTACTGTGTATACCTCTTTTTTTGACAGTCTCGCTCAGTTGCTCAGGCTGGAGTGCAGAGGCACAGTCTCAGCTCACTTCAACCTCCGCCTCCCAGGTTCAAGCAATTCTTCTGCCTCAGCCTCCCAAGTAGTTGGGACTACAGGTGTGCACCACCATACCTGGCTGATTTTTATATTTTTAGTAGAAACGGGGTTTCACCATGCTGGCCAGTCTGGTCTCGAACTCCTGACCTCATGATCTGCCTGCCTCAACCTCCCAAAGTGCTGGGATTACAGATGTGAGCCACTACACCCGGCCTATACCTCTTTTTTAGATCAGTGTTTTTGAATATATGTCTAATATCTCATTGGGCAGCCCTAGAAACATCATTTTCTGAGTTCTTCTGTAATAGAGGGATGCCCTCAGAGGATAAAACAGACCCATTGGCCCCCACCCTAAATTACCCCAGGATGCTGGTCTTTTTCAATGCTCTTGTGGCTTCTCTTATTGCCAGATTCCTTTACTACATTGTTCTGCTTCTTAAACACAGTTCTCAAGGTAAGGGTAGCACCATTTTTTTAACCTTAATAAACTTGCTTTCTTTACAAGTCAAGATCTTGTAAAACAGTTCTCTTCAATTTTAAGAATGATGGCTGTATTCAGAAGGGTTGAGATTTCCAGAAGTTGGATCTTGAGACAAGCAGTGATTTTCATTATTATCATTCTGGCTTTCAAAAATGATGCTACAGCCACATTCTAAAGTATTATAGCTATAACAAAATATAAATATAATTTGTGAATACTAGCTGCTTGTTGGTTATTGTGTCAGTTATTTTTCATTTTATTAATTGCCTCTAATGAATATCTAATACTTAAATTAGTTCATTTGGTCTTCACCACAGTCCTTTGAGATATGCATCCTTTCATCTCCTTTTAACAGATGAGGTAGCTAGAGCTTACAAGGGTCGAGATCATTAAGTAATGCAGTTGGTAAGTGACGGAGATTTCACTCAAATTCAGGTCAGCTGGACCTCAGTGGTTGTGGTCCTAACTACTTGCATAGAATAGATGGCTGGATCAAAAATATGGTTAGTTCTAAAAAAAAAAAAAAACCTGCTACAGATTAATTATCAGAGAAAGAATCATCAACTTTTTATCAGATACTCAGTAATGACTTAAAAATCCATTAGGAACAATTGACCTAAATGGATTTATCAGGAACTCTAGTCCAGGAAAAGCAAATTGGTTTCAATTCCCCTATGGGGCAATCCTGACCATAGGGTAGGGGTCATCTGGAGTGCTGTGATGAGAAAGTTTCTGAAGTAATTGCTAGATCAATAGGAAGAAAGCATACATTAGAAATATCTGCTATGACCTTATTTGGGTGATGGTTTGAACAATCGATTTTATAAAATCATGAGACATCAGTGATTTGAACACTGAATATTAGATGATATTAAAGAATTGCTAATTTTTTTAATGTTATTGTGATATTGTAATTACATTTTGTGAAAGATCGAAAATCAACACCCTAACATTACAACTAAAAGAACTAGAGAAGCAAGAGCAAACAAATTCAAAAGCCAGCAGAATACAAGAAATAACTAAGATCAGAGCAATACTGAAGGAGAAAGAGACACGAAAAACCCTTCAAAAAATCAATGAATCCAGGAGTTGGTGTTCTGAAAAGATTAACAAAATAGGCCACTAGCCAGACTAATAAAGAAGAAAACAGAGAAGGATCAAATAGATACAATAAAATATGATAAAGGGGAGATCACCACTGATCCCACAGAAATGCAAACTATCATCAGAGAATACTATAAACATCTCTACTCAAATAAACTAGAAAATCTAGAAGAAATGGATAAATTCCTGGACACATACACCCTCCCAAGACTAAACCAGGAAGAGGTCAAATCCCTAAATAGACCAATACCAAGTTCTGAAATTGAGGCAGTAATTAATAGCCTACCAACCAAAAAAAGCCCAAGACCAGATGGAATCACACCCGAATTGTACCAGAGGTCCGAAGAGGAGGTGGTACCATTCCTTCTGAAACTGTTCCAAACAATAGAAAAAGGGGGACTACTCCCTAGCTCATTTTATGAGGCCACCATTATCCTGATACCAAAACCTGGGCAGAGATACAACAAAAAAGAGAAAATTTCAGGCCAATATCCCTGATGAACATTGATGCGAAAATCCTCAATAAAATACTGGCAAACTGAAGCCAGCAGCTCATTAAAAAGCTTATCCACCATGATCAAGTCTGCTTCATCTCTGGGATGCAAGTCTGGTTCAACATACACAAATCCACAAATGTAATCCATCACATAAACAAAACCAATGACAAAAACCACATGATTATCTCAATAGATGCAGACAAAAACCTTCAATAAAATTCAACACCCATTCATGCTAAAAGCACTCAATAAACTAGGTATTGATGGAATGTATCTCAAAATAATAAGAGCTATTTATGACAGGCACACAGACAATATCATACTGAATCGGCAAAATCTGGAAGCATTCCCTTTGAGAATTGGCACAAGGCAAGAATGCCCTCTCTCACCACTCCTATTCAACATAGTATTTGAAGTTCTGGTCAGGGCAATCAGGCAAGAGAAAGAAAAAAAAAAGATATTCAAATAGGAAGAGAGAAAGTCATGTTGTCTCTGTTTGTAGATTATATGATTGCATATTTAGAAAACCCCATCGTCTCAGCCCAAAAATTCCTTCAGCTGATAAGCAACTTCAGCAAAGTCTCAGGATATAAAATCAATGTGCAAAAATCACAAGGATTCCTATACACCAATAATAGACCAATAACAGACAAACACAAAGCCAAATCATAAGTGAACTCCCATTCACAATTGCTACAAAGAGAATAAAATACCTAGCAATACAACTTACAAGGGATGTGAAGGACCTCTTCAAGGGGAGCTACAAACCACTGCTTAAGGAAATAAGAGAGGACACAAACAAATAGAAAAACTTTCCAAGCTCATGGATAGGAAGAATCAATATCATGAAAATAGCCATATTGCCCAAAGTAATGTACAGATTCAATGCTATTCCCATCAAGCTACCATTGACTTTCTTCACAGAATTAGAAAAAAACTACTTTAAATTTCTTATGGAATCAAAAAAGAGCTTGTATAGTCAAACAATCTTAAGCAAAAAGAACAAAGCTGGAGGCATTGTGCTACCTGACTTCACACTATACTACAAGGCTACAGTAAATAGCATGGTACTGGTGCCAAAACAGATATATAGACCAATGGAACAGAACAGAGGCCTCAGAAATAACATCACACATTCACCACCATCTGATCTTTGATAAACCTGACAGAAACAAGCAATTGGGAAAGGATTCCCTATTTAATAAATGGTGTTGGGAAAATTGGCTAGCCATATGCAGAAAACTGAAACTGGACTCCTTCCTTACACCTTATGCAAAAATTAACACAAGATGGATTAAAGACTTAAATGTAAGACCTAAAACCATAAAAACCCTAGAAGAAAACCTAGGCAATACCATTCAGGACATAGGCATGGGCAAAGACTTCATGACTAAAACACCAAAAGCAATTGCAACAAAAGCCAAAATTGACAAATGGAATCTAAACAAACTAAAGAGCTTCTGCACAGCAAAAGAAACTATCATCAGAGTGAACAGGCAGCCTACAGAATGGGAGAAAATTTTTGCAGTCTATCCATCTGACCAAGGGCTAATACCCAGAATCTACAAAGAACTTCAACAAATTTACAAGAAAAAAACAAACAACCCCATCAAAAAGTGGGCAAAGGATATGAACAGACATTTTTCAAAAGAAGACATTTATGTGGCCAACAAACACATGAAAAAAAGCTCATCCTCACTGATCATTAGAGAAATGCAAATCAAAACCACAATGAGATACTATCTTATGCCAGTTGGAATGGTGATCATTAAAAAGTCAAGAAACAACAGATGCTGGAGATGATGTGCAGAAATAGGAACGCTTTTACACTGTTGGTGGAAGTGTAAATTACTTCAACCATTGTGGAAGACAGAGTGGTGACTCCTCAAGGATATAGAAACAGAAATAGCATTTGACACAGCAATCCCATTATTGGGTATATACCCAAAAGATTATAAATCATTCTACTGTAAAAACACATGCACACAAATATTTATTGCAGCACTATTCACAATAGCAAAGACTTGGAATCAATCCAAATGCCCATCAATGATAGACTGGATAAAGAAAATATGGCATATATACACCGTGGAATACTATGCAGCCATAAAAAAGGATGAGCTCATGTTCTTTGCGGGGACATGGACACCATCATTCTCAGAAAACTAACACAGGAACAGAAAACCAAACACTGCGTGTTCTCACTCATAAGTGGGAGTTGAACAATGAGAACGTATGGGCACAGGGACGGCAACATCACTCACCCACACACCAGGACCTGCCAGGGAGTGAGGGGCAAGGGGTGGGATAGCATTAGGAGAAATGCCTAATATGGATGACAGGTTGATGGGTGCAGCAAACTGCCATGGCACATGTGTACCTATGTAACAAACCTGTACATTCTGCACATGTATCCCAGAACTTAAAGTGTAATAAAAAAGGGGGAAATCAAAAATACATTCAAAGGAAAATTAAAAACTATATATATCTGCTATGGTTGTAGGCAAAGAGGTAAATTTGGAAGGGCGGTGAAGATGGAGAGGTGGTGTCTTACTGCATGCTAAGAGCTACCTCTATTTTAACCTCATCATAGAGCTTACAAGTCAAGACTCAAAGTAGAAGGCGGCTTGCTCAAAATCACATGGCTAGAAAATAGAAGTGTTTAGTTAGTGTCTGGGCCTTTAAGCCTAACAGATTTTCCACAACACCCACTGACACACTCACAGTTGTAATGGCTTACAGTGACAGCATAAAGCATATTGAAACACTTATGCTCCTCTGGGTCCAAGGTGTCCTCAAGAATTATGTAAACAATTTAATATTAACTAATCACAAGGGTCTTTTAAAAAACAGTTTAATTGTATTTTAACTACAGTTTTGTGAATTGTAGTTTAATTTTGAGATAATCATAGATGCACATATGGTTCTAAGAAACATTGCAGAGAGAACCTGTGTACCTTTTACTCCATTTCCCGTAATGGTAACACCTTGCGTAACTATAGTAGAATATCACAACCAGGAAACCAGCTTTGATACAGACCACTGCTCTTATATGGATTTCACTAGTTTTACATGTACTAATATGTATGATTGTGTGTATGTCTTTAGTTCTATGCCATTTTATCATGCATGTATATTCCTACAATCACCTCCATAGTCAAGATACAGAATGGTTCACCACAAGAGTCCTCACTAAGTGGTGCCTTAACACATTATTTCACTGAACATGAACTACATCATCAGAGAAATTATTGCTGACCTCCAAATACTTTATTTCCTACCTGGATATGGATTTGAGTAATGAAGAGAATCAGGCTAACCAAAACCAGAATCTGAATAAAAGAAGATGAAAGTAAATTGGTCTAGGTGTATGAATGGCAAAGGAACCTATTTTAAAAAGTCAACAATATTTTAAGATGGCATTTTATAAAGATGCATTTAATAATAAACTCCAACTTTCACACCTTCAAATAATCAAATTTTATTTTACTTTTTCCTTAAGCAGGTAATTTAACTTCTCTGAGATGGGGTTTTTCATCTGTAAAATGTGGATAATCATACCTACTTATGGGGCAACTTTTGAAGATGAAATAAAGTAATATGTTTAAAAGGCACTTTAAAAATGGTAAAGTACTATTACTACTAAAAGGGTTATAATGATTTCCATGAAGAGGAAAGCAAGGGATAAAAAATTAAGCCAACATCAAGAAATGATTTTTGAAGAAAACCTTCCAGGATATACTGTATGGTCAATATTAGTTTATCCCATCTACTATACGTTCTACTCCTCAGGCCTACAAAACGGCCATGGATGCTGTTCATGATAATTCAGCAAAGCTGCAAAATTCCTAAACATCTTGTATCTCATCCAAGGAAGAGTCCCCTGAAAGATTTTAAAACTTGGAGATTGGTCCAATTTATGAATGAATGTGCTGACACCCAGAGCTATAAAGTGACTTTTGAGCCTAGTATTGGTATTTTTCTCTATTTAAAATCTCTGACATAATGTCCCAAATGTATAGTAATTGTGAGTTTTAGCTTTAATATTTAATTGACCAAGATACAAAAAAATTGGTGCCCCACAGAATTAGGAATGTAAAGTGTGGAAGTACTGGAATCATGAACCAAAATTATGAGTCTCAGAACTGGCCTAGCTCTTTTATAAAGCCAACTCACTTAGCACTAGTCTCATGAGGGGCAAATAGGGTTAGCTCTTCCAATTCCTTGGCTGTATGCGTTTCTATGTTGCTACTACTTTTAATGGCAAAACCACAATTACTTTTGTACCAACCTGATACTAAGTATTTAAACTCTCCTTAGTTGATCTTACACATCATCAACTCCCAGGAAAGTGGAACACCGAATCAAATACACTTCTTGTTCATAAAGGTCTACTTTTAGGAAATTCACTGGTCATAGAATCATTTTGGTTTCTACCCATGTAATGGAGTTTCATCTTTTAAAACAACTATTATGAATCACTCTCTTCTCAAAAACCTTCCCTCGCCTCCAAACAGAAACCACTCTGGAAGGAGCAGATCTTAGTGAATTTTTGGAAGCAGTGGTCTTCTCTGATAGACTGTTTAAACACCACTTTTAGCATTAAATGCCAAATCCTCAGCTCTATGCACTGCCTCATTAGTTATTAATGAGGCAACATATTTGTTCAAAATTTATGGTTGTTGATTTGCTCCCATCACTGTATGAAATATTAACATAGCATTTGTACTTGCAACCATTTGCAGACATTAGATTGTGTATTTGCATATTCATGAACACTCATAAATGTTTAAGGAGACAGCACAGAAAGCATGGGCACTGTCAGACAGACAGTAAAAAGGCATATTTACAGCGTTAATAAGTATTTGAGTTTATAGGCCAAAATGATGAGCAACAAATTAAGTGAAATTCTGGTTTGCCTATTGCAGAGACCTAGGGATTTTGCTGTTTTTTAAAGCTTTGTAAACTTGAAATTCATTTCATAGATGCTGAATAAATGCTTATTGTTTAGTCACAAAATGTATGGAGTCTGTGCAAAGAACTTCCTAAGAGTATCAGGCTCTTGGCGATTTCATTTCACTCTCTCTGATATGCAGTTTTCTGCCTTGGGGAAAAGCCCATTCCTCTTGGTACAAGAGGTACCAACCTCTTGTTGTACAACCCTTTCTGTAAGAAAGGTACAATGCTTTCTGCCTTGGGGTTCCCTTCTATCAAAGTAATGTGGGAAGGCAAATGTGTCATATACCTAACCAGAATTATTTTCTGTTTTGATTCCACAGAGGAACTTGAACAAATGATATGTCTGGTGTGACAACACCAGCCAATGTACTTGACTCAGTCTGTCAATTTATACAAACTAAGGCCTGGAAATGAAAAGGTAAAGCATGGCGCACTAATGGACAATATGAGGGAGAGGCATAAACCATGCAACTAATAAACCCTTGATTTACCAATAATCCATGTATACAAATGTCTGCCAACATCCCACCAAACCCATTCCACTATAAGAAATCTCACCCCTTGCCACATTCCTAAGAGTCATGGTGAAAAATCTAGACCCTTTTGGAAGTTTCACGGGCAAATAATGGAGAAAGTATTACATTAAATCCCTACCTCACACTATGTACAAAAATAAATTCCAAATATATTAAAAGAACTGATGATGAAAGGAAAAGCTTTATAGCTTATTATGTAAAACAAATACAGGAAAATAATCTTCCTGACCTCAGGGCAGTGGGAAAGAAAGAATTAAACCATCCTATGGGCAGTATCACTACCTGTACCATGCCATTGTTAGATCTCTCAAATATAATCTCTGGATGAATGAATGTTTGAGATAGCTCACCATATCCTTGTACCAGCAGGAGAGGGAGGTCATGGATTGGAACATGAGTTGTAGCTGGCTTCTGTTGCCATGGCCTAATTGTTCTACTGGTCACTTCTTGCCCCCCAGGCATCACTGCTGAAATCTGCAACTGGTAGATCTACAGTCTTTTCCTTCTTGGCACAGCAAGGATTTTCTGTTCCTGTCTGGTGACATACTGTGCTTCAACTTTTGCTCATTCTGTTCATCTATGAGGTCTGAAAATTGTTTTCATTTATTCTTTAGCCCAGCAACCTCCTCAACAGGCCATGGCAACAAGGCCACTTCACCATCCCTGGAGTGATTCCTCAGTAATTCACCACTAGAAGCACCATCACCTTCCTTCTGTGTCCCTCCACAAAACAAGTTGGGACTTCTAGATATTTCTGAAGGCATATTGAACTAGATGGTGTTCTAGGGCACTAATTTCAAGCTGTCCTCCTAACCATGCCACCATAGCAGCAGTTTTATTCTGATGCACAGATTTGCATAGAGAGGGTAAGAGATTATTCCATGAAGCGATCCCTTCTCAGAATGTTAAGTAAGAAATGGAAAAACTTTCTGTACTCTCAGAATTTTCATAATTTCCCTTGGGGTAGAAGGGCAGGTGCAGAAGGTGAGTCCAACATGTTTGTATCTTGTCTCGTCTCTCTCTGACTCCCTTCCCTTCCATACAATCATCTTGTGCTAAGAGGGATGGGCTTTTCCTTCCTCTTTTCTGTGCAGCAATATCGTCTCTTACTCATATTCTCTTTCCAGAAATACATTGACTCTGCTTCTTTCACTAGGGCTATGGTGGCAGAAAGGATACAGAGAAAAAACACACTGACTTTCTGAGAAGAGAATAAAATCTAACGTCCTATGCACACAGCCTTTGATGAGTCAGAAACAACACACATTACACACAGACATACACACACACACAGATACACAGAGAGAGATACACACATACATACTAATTTCTACTAATGGGAAAAAATTTATTTATTAATTCAGCATACATTTGTTGTGACTCCCATGTAAGTACAGTGACTCACATGCAAACACAGTGGTGCACAAACAGGAAGCTATTTTTAAAAATAAAGCTATATTCTACACTTCAAGGAAAGAAATAAGTAATAAACAAAATAAATAATACTTAATATATCAAGTTATTATAAAATGCTAAAAAGAAATAAGGCCAGGTAAGGCCATAGAGAATGATAGATTAATGGAAAAATGCTTTATTGGATGTGGTGACCAGGGAAGGCCTTTACCATAAGATAACATTTAAGCAGGGAACTGAACAAAGTTAAAGAAACAGCCATATGGACATGTGGTGGAAGATCGTTTGAAGGAGAGGAAGAGCAAGCCAAAGGTCCTGAGGCAAGAGCATACTGGGCATGTTCAAGGTTGGTCATGAAAGCCACTACAGTGGGAGTGCAGGGGATGAGAGGGAAGGGAGTGGGAGGTAAGATCAGAGGAACGGTGATAGGGCAGATCATATAAGCTTAGATCACAAATTTGGATCTGTATGATTTGGGAAGCCACTGAAGAATTTCTAGCAGAAAGATTATAGGATTTCATTTAGATTTTCAAGGAAGCCATCTGGCTACTATGTTGGGAACAAATTTAGGTGGTACAAGTGTGGAAGCTGAGAGACCAGCTAGGAGGTGACTACAATATTCCAGATGGGACAGGCTCAGACTGAGGAATTAGCTGGGAAGGAGAGAAAAATAGTCACATTCCAGTGGGAATGTGAGATTTACATATGGAGTGTAAGAAAAAGAGTCACAGTTACTCGATGGTCTGGGACCTGAGCAACCAGAATAATATTGATATGAAGTCAACACTGGGAGGAGCAATTTGGGGGTGGAGATCAGAGCTGTTTTGGGCAGGTTCAGGATGCAGATCTCAACTGAAGGGAGGCCAAACAGGCAGCTGCATTCTAGAGTTTAAGGAGTAGGTCCAGACCAGATCAGCAATTATGACAGTCACTAGCATACAGATGACATTTAAGGCCGTGTACTAGGTGGGATCTCCCAGGGTGGGATTTTAGACAGAAGAGAAAACAGGGTGGACCTTGATCTCTGGAGTACTCTGATGTTTGGAGGTCATGGGTCTGAGAAGAAGCTAGCAAAGGAGACAGAGTGGTTACTGTGGCAGAAGGAGAAGAGAAGAATGTTGAAATAAAGAAGTGTCCAAGGAGGAGAGACTATTGATTTCAGCCCGTCAGTGGAGTGGGAGGAAGAATAATTGGCTGTTGGCCCTGGAATATGGGAGCCATCGGTGCCTGGAGAGGTCAGTGTCCACTGGGCGTTACCATGGTGGCTCACAGGAGAAAGAAGAGGGGAAAAAAGTTTTAAGAGTAAGTGAATTTTGATAGAGATAACTTTGAGCTTTACTCTTTGGTTCAGTAAGATGGGTTCTTGGGAGGACAGAACAACATGAAGAAACCATCTTCTCTTCCTCCCTGAAAAGGGCCTGCTCTGAACAATTGTGTTCAGGGAGTACAAGTCCCTCAGGCTTCTGCAGCAACAGGAAATGGGCTCTTTCCAAGCCACTGGACTCCACTGAGGTGCTGAACAAGTGGAACTCATCTTTTTGAAATCAATGCCTTGGGTATGTCCTGTTCCCAGCTCCTTCTCCAGCACCTGCAACCCCTCGACTGACATTTCAGAAACACAACCCAAGGTAAAATGGGCAGCCTGCCCATAGAAGAGATGGGGCAGAGGGAGACTGTGGCCTGTTCACCCAGTTTGGTGGAAAGTGAAGACTGAAGGGGCTAGTAAGTTGCATAACTAATGAAGTTCCTATTTATCTAAACCCGCATCTACAGAGCTTCAAAGATCTTAGAGACATGAGCTCATTCCTTCGTCTCACTCCGAGGTAGTGAGTCAGGTTCCTTGAGTTCTATTTTACGTACGAATAAAATAATGTGATGAACCGAGAATCCTGGCAACCTCAGGACCATGGATTTTTCAGCATTTTCAGAGTACTCTCTGTGGCTGAGAAGCTCACCAGGGCATAGGAATCCCATCAGTGTATGTTTGAATGGGGGAGACAAGATAAGAATGTTTAACCAAGCAATCTAAGTCCAATATGGAAATGGGAGACCGGACTGAGCTTTGCTTAATGGGTCAGTAATGGGTTTTGTGAGGACTTAGCCCCTTGGCCTCTCATTCTGACTCCACCGGAGGCAATTTAATTTCTCTCTGCTTCAGCTTCTTTCACTGGACAACAGAGATCAAAATAGAAAGAACCACCTGAGGATACAGTGACATAATACACATAGGAGACTTAGAGTAGAGTTTGGCGCAGGGATGGGCATAGTGGCTCATGCCTATAGTCCCAGCACTTTGGGAGGCTGAGGTGGGTGGATTGCTTGAGACCACCAGCCTGGCCAACATGGTGGAATCCTGTATCTACTAAAAATACAAAAATTAGCCAGGTGTGGTGGTGCATGCCTGTAGTCCTGGCTACTTGGGAGGCTGAGGCAGGAGAATTGCTTGAACCCGGGAGGTGGAGGTTGCAGTGAGCAGAGATCACGCCACCGCACCCCAGCCTGGGTGACAGAGTGAGACCCTCATTAAAGATATTTGTTAAAATACTTTTATTATTCTTTATAAATATTGTTATTATCATTTAAAGAGGATAAAAGAATACCAATAAAATAATGAAAATGTTCCTGACTCATTCAAGCTAGGGAAGAAAAGAATTTTATCTAGAAATTTGGTAACACCAAACAGAAAACTGTTGCTTTAGTTATGGTAACTCTAGCTACTTTAAGAAGTAAAGCCCAAAATTTCAGTGGCTTAACACACTGGAAGATGATTTCTGGATCACGTAGTAGCACTGGGCAGGTGACCAGATTGACCGCCCTCTTCCACATAGTGGTTCAGGGACCCAGCCTGGTGCCATTTTCAGTATGAAACTTTCAAGGAAACTCTGGATGTCATTTCTATTGCAGAAGGGAGAAAATGTATGGAGGAGCATGAGTGGAGTAGGCATATGTGAGGGAGAAAGCTAATATACATCAAGCCTAGAAATGAAACGTTATTTCCTCTTTCGTTCCATTGAGTAGAATTCTCTTAGAATGCGTATCTCAACCAAAGGGGATAGATACCAAATAAGCTGTTGAATATAAGAGTCTAGGATCCAGAGAATAGGTACAGACTAGAGCTGCAAATGAGAGAGCAAAACTCTGCCAACAGGAGGCGGGATGCTAGAAAATATAAACCCTGAGTCAGCAGCCACTTCCCAGCCACATGTCTATGCCGTGGAAACAGAAGTGCAAGTGTTAAGATCCCACACATTCTGGGTGTACCTAAGCATGTAGATCGGAGGAAGGTAGGTTTTTTGGTAAGAAAATTCTTTATTGGCACCCCTTCTTGGCCTTTTGGCTAAGATCAAGTAGAGAAAATTCCTTTTCGGGGTTCTTGGATATAAAAATTAGGGCTTCAACCTGATATGGATGGGACTTAAATCAAAGTTAATTTGCAAAACAAAGTAATAAGGAAGTAGCTTCTTGCACTGGCCAACTGAGGCAAAAGGGAGTTGGGGGCCTGGGAGGGGGGAGAGAGGGAGAGAGAGCTGGTGAGACTGAAGCAAGGCAGCACTGGTGGCCTGCTGAAAATAATGGCCTTCGGAGCTTGTGAATGGAAGGGACAGTCTAGGGACTTCACGCTGCTGACTTGTAGTGGCTGTGCTCTTCTCACACAGTAGTCTTTCTCTCTCCTCCCCAAGGGTAAATCTAGGCCCTGGGTGACCTGGCATTTGTAAAATTTGGGAGGCCCTCTGTAAGAAAAGAGTACAAAATTGCAAATATTAAATTTAGTCACAAAAGTGAATATTTATTTAGAATGAGAAAAAGAATGACAACAAATTACACATTTTAAAAGTGACAAATTCCACAGACATCATGAAATCCAGACAAATGACACAATATTTGTATTAAGTAATGGACTGAATCACTTCTATATTACGTTTTTTTTCTACATCATTTGGCTCATCCACCTCAATTTCCATTTCTAGGGTTTTATAATACAATTTTTATAGAGAGAATTAAAGGATAATTTAATCATTCCTCTAGGATAATTGATTAAAATGCATTTTTATTGTTGGTAATTTTAAAACGTTTTTGTCAGATTCACAACTAGTTATTGAAAACATCATGTATAGTTTTAGGATCATTTTCAAATTTAGAAAAATTTTCACCAAGTTTCTTGTATGAGCTGTTTTCGACATAATTCCTATCTGTAGAACTACTACATACTTATTCCCTACAAGCACAAGGATTGTAATATTGTCTATTCTGCACAATTCCCATTGAGAAAAGAAAAAAAAATTACAGTGCATTTATAATTGTAGGTGCTGAAAAATTGAGGACAGTTCTGACAGATCACTTCTGTTTTGATCAGTCATCAGTGAGAACTGAATCCTCCACTTCCAATTACATACATCTGGTCGTTCGAAGATATCACACAAACTAGCTTCTGGCTTCATACTCTTTACTGTTTTTCTTTTGTTGACCATATCCTTGCAGCGTCAGGTGCTATGGGATACCTGCATTTCACAGTACAACCTCGGACTCTCCCTCCCTCTGTGAGCAATAGGAGAACTCCTTGGAGCCAGTCTAACACTAGGACTTCCGGCAATCTTGAAACTACATCCAGAGGTCCCTGTGAACTACATACACTAAATTCCTCCAAATACAAACTAAGCTTCCCACCCCAACTCCCTTTAGCTGAAAGGGTGCTCACAGGTACTCCAACACCTCCTCAGGTGTGTTGGAAGTGTGCCCAAGTGGAAAGGTCAATAAACTTCATCAATTGCTAAGAAGATATCATATTGTAATGTTATTAATAATTCAATTATTAAAATGTATTAGTGTTATTTAATTTAAAATATGACTATGGGTGGGGCGCAGTGGCTCACACCTGTAATCCCAACACTTCAGGAGGCCGAGGCAGACGAATCACGAGGTCAGGAGATTGAGACCATCCTGGCTAACACAGGTGAAATCCTGTCTCTACCAAAAATACAAAAAATTAGCCAGGCGCGGTGGCGGGCACCTGTAGTCCCAGTTACTTAGGAGGCTGAGGCAGGAGAATGGCATGAACCTGGGAGGCAGAGCTTGCAGTGAGCTGAGATCGCGCCACTGCACTCCAGCCTGGGTGACAGAGCAAGACTCCGTCTCCAGCAACAACAACAACAAAAATATGACTATGGGTGTATCTTGCCTTGACAGAGCTAAGCAGGTGAGGGGTCCCCAGAGCACAAGCGTCATTGGCTTCCTGGTAAATCACTTCTGGTTAACTCCACACTCTCAAACGAAGGGGCATTCAGCACACAGCTTTAGTTAGCATTTTCTCGTTGTGTTAGGTCCCCAAGGCTGCTGTAGTAAGTTGCCATAAACTGGGGGGGCTTAAAATGACAGAAATCAGTTCTTATTGTTTTGCAAGCTAGAAGTCAAAACCAAGATATCCTCAGGGTCCTGCTCCTTTTGATGACTCTAGGGAAGAATCCTGGCTTGACTCTTCCAGCTTCTGGTGGCTCCTGGCAATCACTAGCATTCCTGGGTTTGTATCTGCCTCACTGCAATCTCTGGCTTTGCCTTCATATGGCCTCCTTCTCTGTGTTTCCGTGTGCCCTTTGCTGTCTTATTTAAGGAAACCCAGAGTGAATTTAGGCTCACCCTAATCCAGTATGATCTCATCTCAATCCTCACCTTAATTACACCTGTAGAGATGCTATTTCCAAATAGTGTCAAATTCTGAGGTTTGCGTATACACAATTTTTTTTTGTTGGGGGGGTGCATTATTCAATCTATTCTAGTTGGGAAGTGAGATGGGAGAAGTGACCTCGATGGCAGGCTAGGGAAAGTCAAAGCTGCACACACAGAAGGGAACACTCCCAGAGATCAAAACTGAGGATTGAGGCCCAGAAGTGACCCTAGGGCATTAAGCACACCTTACAAGCCTTGGGCATGGTGCTAAACTTTGCAGTCACTGGCAGGGGTATTGACATTGAAGCCTGGAGGACTTGATAGCCTATGGGTGACTGGCACCCTGGGCTACCATTCAGTTGCATGGGTGTGTATATTACGAGTCCTATCTGAAATCTGGATCTGTCCACACTTATCACATCTTTTCTGTTGAACCAGATCAACTTGCCACCTCCGGAATTTGCAGACATGATTAACAAGACCTTTTGTACATCTGAACAGGCTGCACAAAAGACCGTTGTCTTTGCTTAGGCCTGTCTGCCCTTGGGTCCATTCTTCTCCTGTCTTCTAGGGAGGGGTGGGAAGGCTGATCTTTAAAGACTTGGTGATGTGTTTAGGCTTTGTGTTTACACCCAAATCTCATCTTGAATTGTAATCCCCATAATCCCCACGTGACAAGGGAGGTAACTGAACAATAGAGACAGTTTCTCCCATGCTGTACTTGTGATAGTGAGTGAGTTCTCCCAAGATCTGATGGTTTTATAAGGGGTTCTTCTCCCTTTGCCCAGCACTTCTCCTTCCTGCCACCTTGGGAAGAAGGTGCCTTGCTTCCCTTTCACCTTCTTTCATGATTGTAAGTTTCCTGAGGCCTCTCTAGCCATGCTGAACTGTAGTCAATTAAATCTCTTTACTCAGTCTTGAGCAGTTCTTTATAGCAGTATGAAAACGGACTCTATATCCAGGCTCCATATCAGAGAGCTCCCAGCTTCCAGTGGGAAGCGCTGGTGGGGAATTATAAGGTAGGAGGGAGAAAGGGAGAAGTCAGAAGTCAGAGTATGTCCCTACCACTCCCCAACTTCCTGTAGTGACTCTGATCACAGATGTGTCTCCTTCTTGACCCCAGATCCACAGACAGGCCTATCTGGCCAAGCTCCACTGATAGGTCCAGCCCCTGGGCTCTTTTCTCCTCTAGCCATGGGATGGTAGGGGTTTCCTGCTGTTGTTAATCACTCATTCCCCACCTGCACTCCTGGGCTCTTCTGTCACTCCAGTAACCAATTCTCAGCATTAAAATCCCTCGAATTTTATTTATTTATTTATTTGTTTGTTTGTTTGTTTGTTTGTTTGTTTGTTTTTGAGATGGAGTCTCACTCTGTAACCCAGGCTAGAGGGCAGTGGCGTGATCTCTGCTCACTGCAAGCTCCGCCTCCCATGTTCTTGCCATTCTCCTGCCTCAGCCTCCCGAGTAACTGGGACTACAGGTGCCCACCACCAAGCCCAGCTAATTTTTTTGTATTTTTAGTACAGACAAGGTTTCACTGTGTTAGCCAGGATGGTCTCGGTCTCCTGACCTTGTGATCCGCCTGCTTTGGCATCCCAAAGTGCTGGGTAAAATCCCTCAGTTTTATGCACTGACAGTGGATCCTGTTTCCTTGGCTGAAGTCTAACTAATAGAACTACAAATGTTAAAAGAGGGAATGAAATTTTAATCAATATAAATCATTTTATCGGTTACATTAATAAACAGTTTAAGTCAGTATATTAGTTTATGTTAACAGATATATACTAACAAATATATACATACATGTATGCCATGCATGTATGTATGCCTTTGAAGAAAAAAAGGAGGAAGCAAGTTAACTACCAATGAGAAATAATTGCTGATTTCACTTTTGAGAACTCAATAACTTGTCCTATTGATTTCAGAAAGGTTAACAATTATTATTTATAAAGAAAACACTTGATTGCTAATCAATCATCCACCAGAAAGGATGGTGGCTGATTGGGACTGTGCAGGTCAATGTAGCACAAAGAGCATCCTTTTTGTGACAAGTGACCATGGGGCTGGGTGCTAAAGGTGGAGTTTGTCAGAGGTACTACGAGGTAAAAACTCAGGGCTTCTAAGTACCAAATTCTTCTTTTCATGTATCATCAAAATATACTGCAGTTGAAAAAATTTCCTCTCATTGACTCTTGTGTGTCACATCTTGGTCTGGTTGTCACTCCTCAGTAAACTGCTATTCCCCATACTTATGGTTCACAGCGTTTACCCTGACGAAACCATGTGGAAGGTCCAGCTCCTCATCAGTGTCCTGGCCTGTCTCCTGCTATCTCCCTGGGGTTTTTCCAGAGCCTTCCTTTCTTTCCTCCTTTTCTAGGCTTCTGTCTGCTGCCTTGGCCTTGATCTTCCACCTGTAGGGGAAGGTCTCGTCAATACTGTTAACATGACTTAATGCCTCCTTTCCCAGAACTATTGTCATGCTTTTTCTGTTTCCAGACAAACAACAACAAAGTAAACAAGCAAGCAAAAGAACTCCAAAGGAAAGGAGATCTAAAAGGAAAATCCCAAATGCCTTGGCATCTGGGTAGGGAGACATTTTGCATCAAGAAGTCTCTATCATTCCTGAGTCACCATTCACAGGAAATAGCTCAGCCCCTTCGGTAAAAGAACCTAACCCTTGCCAAACTGAAATGTTAATAACTTCAGCATTTAGAAAACACGGTGTGGTATAGACACTGATATCTCACACCAGCTAAGGAATCATCATTCCCGACACCAGATGGTATTTGAGACATGGGATTCCCCCACCTTGCTCCTTTAGTACTATTCTCTCTTGCAAACAAAAAGCTTTTTAAATGGTGAGTAATTTGTAAAGCATAAATTGGATCATAAATGGATATTTATTTTTACGTAAATCTTGGCAAACTGAGGCAGCTACTTTACAGAGGTGATTAAAATTTAAAAGGCAGCATTGCAAGAGGAAGATAACAAAGGGTTGTTATTTACAATGACCATATTTACAATAAAATGCTAAATTTATTTTAATAAATACTAATTTTATATTTATGAACAGTCATTCATAGACAAGACAATAAAAACTTTCATTCCTGCTTACTGGATTTTTCTGTACAGCATGTAAATCAAATCCTTCATTCAACACTGCATTCATACTTTGAGCTTGCTATGTTTTATCAGAGTAGACAAGTCTGTTGTTTCTTAAATCTGTTTTCTTTGTAATAAATGACTTTATTGATTTGGCTAGCACTCAGCTCCAAATAGAGCAGAATAATGCTAATAGTCCAAGAAAGAGAGGAAAATGAGAGAGTATTTTATCAGCATGTTTCAGAATCACAGGTAAAAACCATGGTGGTTAGCAATTTCTTTGTCCTGTAACTACTTACAAAGACCTTGAATAGGCGGGTGTTAATAGGAGAATCTAAGTCACCACATTTTCTTCAAGTTCTGACTTTGGGTGACTTCTTTTATAATTTAGCAAGTTTTTTACTAGATTATTTTTAATAACCTTAACTGATGACAAAGGGAAAGTTTTCCTTTAGGAAAAATTGTTGTGTGGTTGGAAATGTTCCAAAGTTCTGTCCCATTCTTTCTTAAAATAAGGCCTATCTTAATTTTAATCCCAGAGACAGTCTCGTCATCGTAGGTTTAAAGAGTTTTTTTAAAAACTCACTAGTTTGAACCAATGAAAAAGTCAATATACGCTGAGATATTATGCCTAGTGTTTCATGTATTTAGTCAAGAATTATTTATTGAGCACTCATTATGCACCAGTATAACTATATAACGACATAGCTCTGCCCTAGTTTCTACAGTTAGGACAAGTTGTCAGGAAGGTGGCCTGTCCCTAGGAAATAGTGGAGGGCAAAGCCAAGTCAGAAAGCATTTACTGAAGTGCTTAATAGACAATGCAAAAGAATATTTATGTCTGTAGACATAAAGAATGGGTAGGAATAATCAGGACACCAGAAAGCAAACTCTTTCTGATGGGAAGTGGGTAAAGGCAATGGAACTCTGATGCACTTGACCAGAGCTCCTGTTTTAACAACTTCTAATTATCAGAACACAGTTGGATCTTAAAGTTAACTCTGTAAACTGAGTGAGAATCATGTGATCCTTAGGGATGAACCTAGGATGTCTAACTCCTGTCTTGTGCTTTCTCTAGTATCAAAAAAAAAACACAGTCTATGAACTGTCACAACCAAATATGAGATAGTACCAATAAATCATGAATTCCTTACCTCAACTTACCTATTTTCATGGCTAAACAATGACTAAACCTTAGATCTATCCACACTTCAAGAAGACACTACAAATATATCCTTGAAATGAAGCTCAAAGCAGGTTTTGTTTCTGAAAAGGCACCATGAATCCAAAGTGTATTAGGCTGTGGCTCCCAATGACTCACACCTCCCGGTAGTCAAGCCCTGTGTGGTCCCCTCCCACATGGACTCTGAGTTTGGCCAATGAGGTATTAGCAAACACCATGTGTACAGAAAATGGGTAAGTGTTTGCTCATCACCACTTGCCCTCTTGGAATGCTCATTCTTGGAATCCAGCTGCCAAATAAGGAGGCCCAAGCTAGTCATGCTCATGTGGACAGAGGGAGGGGGGAAGAGAGAGAGAGAGAAAGGGAGAATGAGTATGAGAGAGAGGTTCCAACATTCTAGTCATCTTCTCCAAGGCCACAGATGTATGAGCAGAGTTATCTGGGTTATTCCAACTCCAGAAGCCTTCTGACTACAACCATATAAGGGACACTACGTTAAGACCAGCAGAAGAATCACCTTGCTGAGCTTTAGCCAGCTCACAGGGTCATGAGAAAAGGCTATTATTTTGAGTCATCAAAATTTTTTTTTAATCACCAAGATTTGGGGTAGTTGTCACATAATAACAAATACCTGAAACATCAAGGGACCTCGAATAAATGTGAAGATGAAGAGGAAGAAGAAGGAAGAGGAGAAGAAAAAAGAGGAAGAGAAGGGGGAGGAAATGGAAATAGGAGAAGGAACAAACAAAATTTAGTTCCATACATCTAAAGGTTTACACCAAACAAACAAGTAAACATGGCTTGCTGAGAGATTTTCAGATCTTAACAATTTCCTTGGTTTATATTTAACTTTTAAAATTAATTATATTGTCACTGTCCAGTATATGTCTTTACAGATAGCAGATTCCAGAATCAGCCTCCCAGCGGAAAATTCACCCATGCAGATGATCAACTGTGAAATCTGTGTGCAACTTTGTGAAAGAACATCAAATTTAGAATCAACGGCAGGGCTTTTGGACGTAACTATTCCATCTCAAGGCCCATATTAACTGAAAATTGCTCTGGTGGAGTTATAAGCTGACATCTGCAAAGATTTTTCAGCAACGACTGTTATCTAACACCTGCCTCTCCAATTAAGGATACTGACCTTTTTGAAGTTTTAAGGAAGGGTGATTTTTAAATTTGTTTCTCTTTGGTTATTTTAAAATTGATCTTTATATCGTCCTTGGACATCCAACCCTAAATCACATAGTACACTCTCTCAATTTAATCACATTGAGATGAGTCAAGTAGTCAAGGAAGCGTTGTCAGAAATAGCTTACAAAGAAAGGCCTGGGGTAATGAAGTGTAGGCGAACTAAGAAGCTATCTGAAAGTTGTGCTCCCCTTGGCTTGGTTGCAAATCCTCCACAGTTTTTCTTCTTAATAGAGAACTAACAATGCTTCATGCCTGTATTTCTCGGGGGATTCTGGGAGTTGGAAGAGGCCAACTTTTCCTACCTGCAGTTTGAAGATTAAGGACTTAGAGATTTGTTGAGAGGCTGCTTCCGAGAGGTTACTGATACACTGAGGACAGGAACTACTGACTGCTCTGAATGGGGAAAAACACGTCCAGTTTGGGGTGATCTTGTTTTGCAATGGCAGCTGTCAGCCATAACATGGTGGGAAATAATGGTAAATAAACCTCCTGTGATTGGCAAGAATATGAAAAAATAATTGTGAATTGTGAATTTTTAGGTCTACTTGAGCGAAGACATATTTAGAAAAACATCAAATCATTAGACAACCTGCTTTTGAATAAAATCTAAATGAACCAAACTCTTTAGCAAGTGTCCATTTTGAA
Organism: Piliocolobus tephrosceles; assembly: GCF_002776525.5. Classification (NCBI taxonomy): domain Eukaryota; kingdom Metazoa; phylum Chordata; class Mammalia; order Primates; family Cercopithecidae; genus Piliocolobus; species Piliocolobus tephrosceles. The sequence continues at coordinate 23,438,906 of NC_045451.1, read as the reverse complement.
AATTTAGCTTTTTGGTTAACTGTATCTTTATGAGTTGTATTAGCTTCCTATTCTGCTGTCACAAATCACCACAAAGTGAATGCCTTAAAAGAACACGAACTTAATATCTTATAGTCTGAAGATCAAAGTCCAGAATGGATCTTACAGGGCGAAAATCAAGTTGCTAGCAGGACTGGTTTCTTCAGGAAACTCTAGAAGATAATCTGTTTCTTGCTTTGTCCAGCTTCCAAAGGCCACTGGCATTCCTTGGTTTGTGGCCCCATCATTCCCATCTCTGCTTCCTGTCATTATATTACCTTGTCTTCTGACTCTGACACCTCCTTTATCCCTTTTATAAGGACTCTCGTGATTACATCAGGCCCAACTGACTAATCCAGAATAATCTCCCCACTCAAAATCCTTAACATATGTGTAAAGTCCCATTTGTCATGTAAAATAGCACTCATGATTCTAGGGTTTAGGATGTGGGACATCTTTAGGGAGCTCTTATTCAGCCTATGAAACAAGTCAATGCTTCCTTTTTTAGCCATGTGGTTCTAAAGCTTTCTGATTAAATAATTCAACTTTCCTGACTCATGAATTAAGTACTATGCTGAAAAATACGGAGTCTTTTGTGTCATCCAAGGATTTCCATGGCCCAGAGTGATTAATTTGAACAGTGAGTTTTCACTGTGGAGTATTAAAGATGCAAATGGTGCGAAACTGTGCTCTAACCAGGAAGGAAAATCCTCCAGTGGCAGAGACAACCTCAGAAGAGAGTGGCCCACAGCAGAGAGCTGCCTAGTGCTATCTTCCAGTGGGAAGGAAGACTTGGGGCCCAGAAAGCAGGGCTGGGCTTGTCTGGGAGGGGTGTCATCATGGGGAGATTCACTCTTGTAAAATTTCCTCTCAATTCCACCAAAGCACTTTCTAAGACAGACTGCATCCAGCGTAATCACAAGATGTTAGGTGAGGCTTTAAAAATCGTGGTGTCTAGGCCTCTCACTTTGCTGATAAGGAAACTCAGATCTGGAGAAGTGAGAAGACTTTCTCAGAGTTTCTAAGCAGTACTGGCAGAACCAGGACTGGAACCCAGCTCTCCCAACTTGCCACACCATGTTCTTTGCATTCCACAATGGTACCATCTACATAAAAGATGAACATTTCATTCAGCCAAGACCCAGGGAATCAAGGTTCTTATATTTTGATCTTTGATTATGAAAGGGTAAAGATTCAAATTTCCTATGCCATTTCCTTTAAGTACATGCTGCAGTTTACCTAAAACTGTTCTGCTCACAGCCTGAAAGCAAGGGTCAGTGGTACGGGCAGTATCTCTTCACTTCAGACTTACGAGGGTGGGGAGATGGACACCTTCACTGTCCCATTTTTGTGTTCTCTTGCAGTTATTGCAGCTCAAGGGACCGAGGAAATGCTGACCGTTTGACTTGGAGGCTTCAGCAGTCAAATGTGCTTTTATCAGTGTGATACATTATCTCCAGACATGCAGTTTCACGCAATCATCATATTAATTATCAGGGCTTCCAGCTTTTCCTATTGAATCTTCACCAAATCTTAGTGGCTCAATCCCTGCAGGTTGCAATGTCCAGCTCTTCAGCAGTGAGAAAGATTATCTGGTGGAGAAAGAAGGAAAAAGGTAGTTAGTGTTCTAATAGAGCATTTACTTCGTCTGGCCTGGTTCACCTAAACATACTTGTAGTCAGAAAACTCATCACTCCCCTAACTAATCTATATATCTATTTGCCAGGCACCTTTTGTACAGCACGCTTAAATCCCAAGAGTTTTTGTGATGGGGACACTTTTTAAGGACTCTGTCAAGAATTGGAGAGGGGTCTTATTGCTTCCAAAGTTAGCAGCCCATTGTTGGAGAAGGTTGAAGAGTCCCATCCCACCCTCCTGACTTCCATATACATTCTGACAGTGACATTATTCATGCCAAGGTGAGGGCAGTGGCCGCACACCCCTGGCCATGGCAGTAGAGAGTGGCATTAACTTTGAACTTCACCCTCCCAGCTCCGAGCCAGGGCTACCCTGAAGGCTGTATCTCAGAAGGCTGCACAAAGCGGCAGGAGTTTAAAGAAGCAAAGAGGCAAAGCATGTTGTTAGGAAAAATTGTCCCCAAGCCCTGAATTGGCCTTTTATCACCATCACTCTGGCTTAAAAACCCCTGTAACGTGTGGCTTTCAAAAAGGGGGAGCTAAGTTTAGTGGCTGATGCCCTGCCAAGAGCTTTATAATGCATAGAATAAAAAAGGATGAAACGTTTCTCCAGCTACATTGCTTTCCCTCCCCACCCTGATTCCCTTTCCTGGGGGGAGAATCATAAACACAGACAGCAGAGTGACGCCCCTTTATTATTCCTCTGAGCTCTTTCTCTGCAGATGACCTATAGAAGTGATTTAACATAGAACTGTTGGAGTTCCCACACTTCCGCGTGCTCCTCCAGCCGAGGCTGGTTGATTTCTTTGGGGTGTTATAACTATGACCTGCTCCATTAAGTAGCAAACAAAGTCCAGCTGGATATATCAAGCTCAGCTGGACTCTTTGCTTTCACACAACCTGCTTGATTAGGAGAATCGCTGTGCCCTTGTCACACGGCGCCTCGTGCAGTCTGCAAAGATTGGGCTGCCATTGATTTCTGCATAATATGGATTCACACTGCCTTTCCACAACAGTGTGGCTTTCACACCCCACAATAACCAGGCAAGGATTGTTTTGTCTTTCCAATCTTCTGCTGCTTCAGACTTACACTGGGGTTTAGTTCTAAAAATTTGTCACTCCTGGAGGTAATGTGTGGCTTATTACCCAGCACTTTACGACGCATTAATTGCAGTTTGATTTAGACATTTCCCATTTGGTGACTTAGTTACAATTGTACAAACATGTCATGCTCTAAGTCAATAACGTGGGAGCAGAAAGAGAGGGAAACAACTGTGAATGTCTTGTTCTTCTCATGGGAAGGACCAGGGCAATTGTTACAGTAACATGATGCTATTTGTTTACTGGGAAGGGGTGTTTAGCTCCTTTTCTTAGAGTTGTTATTCACCCTGGACCAGTTGTCTTCAGTAGCCTTACCTTTCATTTCTATGCCTATTTCCTTGTTAGAGAAAAACCCACAAAGCTTGAAACTTAGTTCAGCAAGGTACAGAAGTTTTATTAAACATGCCAAGATATTTCACATAATATGCAAATCAAGGGGACAAAAGATGGCATTTTGGTAGCCAACTCTTACCTTGATTCCATTATGATTTTAATTTAAGGCACCTTTCTTACATGATTTAGGAAGAACGAGTCAGAGTCATTTCAGTGTTATGTACATAGTGATTATTAGTGCATATAATGAAAAATTGAAAAATAACATACGGGAATATCCACTGTAGAAATCCAACAATGGGCCGGGCGCGGTGGCTCAAGCCTGTAATCCCAGCACTTTGGGAGGCCGAGACGGGCGGATCACGAGGTCAGGAGATCGAGACCATCCTGGCTAACACTGTGAAACCCCGTCTCTACTAAAAAATACAAGAAAAAAAAAAAAAAAAAAACTAGCCGGGCGAGGTGGCGGGCGCCTGTAGTCCCAGCTACTCCGGAGGCTTAGGCAGGAGAATGGCGTGAACCCGGGAGGCGGAGCTTGCAGTGAGCTGAGATACGGCCACTGCACTCCAGCCCGGGCGACAGAGCGAGACACCGTCTCAAAAAAAAAAAAAAAAATCCAACAATGAAGATGTAATAAATAAATTATGGCTCATTCATACTGTGGAACAATATTCAGTCATTAAAATGATTTAAAATTATATTTTATTAGATACTATATTATTTAGTGAGAAAAGTTACAAAACAAGTTTATATTATAATGTCATCCTTTCACTGAAAAAAAAATATACTCTAAAGCTGAATGTGGTGGTACACAGCTATAGTCCCAGCTATTCAGAAGACTGAGGCAGAAGGGTTGCATCAGCCAGGAGTTCGAGTCCAGCCTGAGCAACATAGCAGGACCCTATCTGTAAAAAATAAAAATAAAAACAAATAAAATAAAGTAAAATAAAATAAAAACTCTAAACATGCATGTTTTCCAGAAATATGTATGATAATAGTTTTAGGAACCTATTCCAAAATGTTGCCAGATGTTATCTCTGAGTGAAGAAACTATTAATATTACTTTTAGTAGCTTCAACTGTATAAAATTGCTAAAACTCTATCACTTGCCCTCAAAAATGTCATTGTCACATAGTTAAATGTAATTTGTTTCATTGTACTCCTTTGCAGTTTATTTTTTTACATCAGTTTTTACTCTTATAATAAGGAAAGTTTCAGGATATCAGGACTCTTTGGCTTAAAATGGCAGAAATCCAACTCAAACTTATTTAAATGAGAAAAGAATGTATGGGCTGTCATAATGAGAAATCTGAAGGATAGAGCTTCAGGTATAGCTGGATCTAGGGACTTATTAATGTTACCAGTGATTAAGGACTGATTAATGTCATCAGTAACTTATTTCTGGAAACTGTCTTTTTCTGTCCCTTCTTTTGGCTCCACTTTCTCTACGTTGGCTTCATTCCCCCAAAAGCCTCTCTCCATATGGCTGCAAAGATGTCCCCCCTGCAGTTCTAGCCTTATAAGTGCTTTAGGGTGTAAGAACTCGGAAGGAGCAGGGCTCTCTCATTTCTATCTGTATTGATCAATCCAAAATATTCTGACCTGACCTCTTTGAGTCATGTGCTCACTTCTGTGGGAGTTGTCAATAGCAGTAAATTTTGTTTAATGAATAAAATTTTGTTTAACGAATAAATATGCCTAATAATTGAAAAACTAAGAAGAAGATGTCCTGAGTCCACTGGAGTTTGTCAGGGCTTAACATGTCTGTGCAAGATGATGCTGTTTAGCAGGAATTCACCTGAAACTGTTGATCTGTAAACTTACAATATTTATCTGACTAGTTTTGTTCACTACCTATCTTCTCTTGAGGAAAGTGGTATCACCAATACTAGAAATTATATTTTGTTATTGTTAATGTTTTAGTGTATACTTTTTGCATTTAAAGATGTGATCTAGCTAGCAATTTAATAATTATGCAATACTGCTAAATAATAATCCTTGTTCTACACAGAGAGGTACCAAAATAGATAATCAAATCCCCATAGTCTATAACAAATCTACATCTTCTGAATAATACAGCTCATTTTAGTCATTAAAAAAAATTTTAACAATGTTTAGGCCAGAATGATAATAAAGTTGCCAAAACAACAGATTCGAATTGTGCTTTTTCTTTTATTTCCCCATCCATATTTTGAGAGGTCTAGGTGAAAGGAAGGTAGGTATCAGAGAAAAAGAGAGAGAAAAACAGAGGGAGAAAGGAAAAAAAGAAGGAATGAAGGAAAGGAGAGAGAAAAGAAACAAGGGGTGGAGGGAGGGAGAGATGAAGAGAAGCAAAATGAAACTACAATAAGAGGACAAGACGATTCTATGTAATTAAATAATTTAACCTCACTCATCAAGATTTCCCTGGATTGATACATTGCACATTGTCTACAGAGGCTGTCTAAATATCCACATACCTTCAGAAGTTTTTCTAGAAAAAGCAGTTGATATACTAGATTTAGAAGACTGAAAGGAATCTAACCTGTTGGAATGAATAGCATGACTAAGGCTGGAATTATCCAGGAAGTAAACTAGCTAAACCAAATGAGAGGTACTGAGCAGGGACCAACGGGAAAATGAGGCAAAAGTGTGGGAGGATAAACAGCCTATCTTGAAGACCATAAGTGGGAATTGTGAGCTCAGGAAGTCTTTTAAGGAATAAAGTAATAGCATCAGAGATTACTTCTTTAGAGGCAGTCAGAATTAACTGTACATAGGGAAGTCATCAAAAAATTGGGTAAAAATTCGATCGTTGTATGTTCTCACTCATAAGTGGGAGCCAAGCTACTATGATGCAAATTCATAAGAATGACACAATGCACTTTGGGTCTCAGGGGAAAGGATGGGAAGGAGGTGAGGGATAAAAGACTACAAATTGGGTGCAGTGTATACTGCTTGGGTGATGGGTGCACCAAAATCTCACAAACCACTAAAGAATTTACTCATGGCCGGGCGCGGTGGCTCACGCCTGTAATCCCAGCACTTTGGGAGGCCGAGGAGGGAGGGTCACCTAAGGTCAGGAGTTCGAGACCAGCCTGGCCAACATGGTGAAGCACTGTCTCTTCTAAAAATACAAAAATTAGCCAGGAGCGATGGCAGGTGCCTGTAATCCCAGCTACTCAGGAGGCTGAGACGGGAGAATCGCTTGAACCTGGGAGGCAGAGACTGCAGTGAGCCGAGATCATAGCGTTGCACTCCAGCCTGGGTGACAAGAGCGAGACTCCATCTCAAAAAAAAAAAAAGAAAAGAAAAGAAAAAAAAAAAAAAACTTACTCATGTAACCAAACCAAACACTACCTGCTCCCCAATAACCTATGGAAAAAAATATATTTTTAAAAGTTGACTGTGATGGCAGAGGTGGGGACATGTAGTAAGTAGTATGGGCAAAGGTGAAAGGACCAGATAGTTTAAAATAGGACAGATATTTAACTTTGTAAACTGAATCTTAAGGAAAATACATATTGCAAAGTAATACAGAAACATAACTGGACTGTTTCAAAACCTGGAGCACAATGGACCAGTAGTTCAACCAGTTTTCTCTTTCTGATTGTAAGTTGCTTGGTGTTTCACAGGAAGACAATGGGCACCTGGCAGGAAATGTTGAAGAGGCAACACCATGTTTGCATCATTCCCTTCTGAACATTCACTGAAATGAAGACTGACTTAAAGACCTGGTGACACGTTAGTGCCATTTGCCTCCTGATGATGTAAATTCTCCCTCGGAGCTTTACCCTCGTTTGCCAATAGAAGCCATTTTGATTGTGAGTTCTGTCCTTTCTTCTTGGTTTCTGACAGCTGTAGGGTGTATGGGACTTGATATAAACCCTTGTGCCTTCCCGTATTTTGAGTGAATAAGTCCAGAAATAAATAGGAGGCAACGTAAAAATCTGAGATGAAAGAATAACTGGGAAATTTAATAAAAAAGAAATGACACGTTCCATTTGAGACTGAAATTGCTTTATCAGAACAAAATCCAATAACATTTGAAGCCCACAGCCTTCAATGCTAACAATGCCCGACTTTCTTAGATAGGAGGAAATCTGCTACCTATTCTGAGCTGGAGTGTTAAAAGAGTTCTATTCATTGAAAAACAAAGCAAAACAAACCAAAACAACTACTCCTCATAAGGCAACAAATCATTTGATGTCAACAAACTTTAAAAGGAGTGTTTTTTTGCTGTCTTAAACTTCATTAAATTATTTTTTACGTCACAAACCTGAATGCTGTTCATTGAGCAAGCATTCTGATCATCCCTTTTAGATTCCCTGGTTTGCAGCTAAATCAATATTTTCTTGAAATGAAAATATAATTTGAATTCTCCAGAGATCAAAAGTATTTTGAGGAAAAATACCTGTTGTAATTGCAACCCACTAGTCTGATGCCAAAATCAATGGTAGTAACTTTTCTCAGGGCAGGATTCCATTTAGCATGGAGTTACCCTGTCTACTTTGCAAGAGTAGATGAGGCTCATTTAATCCATGTTCAAGGCCAGCTACTATGCAAGGAACAACAAGATTTTACATTAGGCATTTATAGTTTACTAAGTTCTTCACACTCTTGCTCTCATTTATTCAGTAAAATAATGCTATAAATGCCTTGAAAGAGAAAAACATGGCATAATCTTTTGAATATCACCACAGCAGAGCCCAGTGCATGCATGACATTCAAAAAATATTTGCTGACTCAATCAAGTAAATATTACTAGCCCCATTTTAGAGGTGAGGACATTAAGATCTAGAGAAAATAAGGAGCGTGTCCAAGATCTTGTAACAAGTGAAAGGCAGAACCAAGAATCATCCAGCTCTTCTGACTTCAAATTTTAGTCTTTTCTTAGTAGAATATGCTGCTCCAAGATTTCCTACTCCATTGATTTTGCTGGCTAAGATGAGATGCAAAGATTCATATTCATTTCTATAGAAGTGGGTAATATGGTAAACTAATCAGTCTTTTTGAAGATTGTGAGGTTGTATTAATGAAAAATGTAAAATAGTCAATCACCATAGATTCACCTACATTTGACCAACCCACTTACCATTCAATTTTAGACTTATCTGATAAGAGTACAATTGATGTTAAGAGTTGATTAATAAGATGAGATACTTACAGGGTGTTTGAGAAACACTTTTCTTGAAGAGATGATGGCTATTATTGGGGTCCTGACCCATAGGGTACCACTTGCCAGCTTTGTAGGAGTAATAAATCCATATTGTTTGGTTTCAGGAAGCTCTATCTCTGCTATAAAATATGCTGCATCATATTTTTAAGGTTTGTTTTAAAACATTCTGCAATGTCTATAAAAACTTCCCAACTTAGGTAACAATAAGAAAAAGACTCTCAGGCAGGGTTTCTTAAAGATGAGTACCTGGGCCAGTAGTGTCACCTTGGAATTCGTTACCAATACAGATTCTGTTTGTGGCCACAATCAAACCTACTGAATCACAGACTCTGGGACGTGGAGCCCAACCCCCTGGGCAATACTGATGTACTTTCAAGTTTAAGAACCACTGTTTTCCAATACAAACTACAGCTTTTTGGATCCAAGGCTGAAAAAAAAAAAAGGTTCGGCCAGGCACGGTGGCTCAAGACTATAATCCCAGCACTTTGGGAGGCCGAGACGGGCGGATCACGAGGTCAGGAGATCGAGACCATCCTGGCCAACATGGTGAAACCCCGTCTCTACTAAAAAAATACAAAAAACTAGCCGGGCGAGGTGGCAGGCGCCTGTAGTCCCAGCTATTCGGGAGGCTGAGGCAGGAGAATGGCGTAAACCCGGGAGACGGAGCTTGCAGTGAGCTGAGATCCAGCCACTGCACTCCAGCCTGGGCGACAGAGCGAGACTCCGTCTCAAAAAAAAAAAAAAAAAAAAAAAAAAAAAAAAAAAAAAAGGTTAAACAAAAATCTTCCTAGGAAAAAAACATTCCAAATGGAGAGTGAAAGAAGAAGTGGGGTAATATTGCTCTCAGAGGGAATTACCAAGTGCCCCCAGAGGTTAAATTCCAGGGCTTACATTTCTTGCTAAACATTTCTTTGAGGGCCTAATAAAATACCTCTTTAATGAGTCCTTTCAAGATTCAACATTTAGTACGTAGTGTTGTGCTGATACTATCTTAAGTGATGTATCTGTATCACTAATGTCAGGTGAAATTTTTTCTTTTCCAAAAGTTGTCCCTGTTAAAATTTAAAACAACCGTATTTACACATCTAGCACGTTTTAACATTTTGAGTCATATGGTGGCAAAAATGGCTCTTTCAGAAATGGCTATAATTTGATAGAGCTTTAGTAACTGTATTAATTTCTGATGGGAAAATTACAAATGTAAATAAATTAGAATAGACTGCTTTACTATTCAGGAGAAATTCTTTACATTCAAACAGTAACTTTATAATGTCAAAATAACCAGTAGGTATTAATCAGTATCTGGACTATGTAAATATTTGCTTGTTTCCATAGTGATTGGCAAGCCCAGATACAGAAAAAAAAAAAAAAAAAAAAACCCACACATGTTATCGCTTCCTAATAATATGATCATAAAAACACGACTCAGGCCAGACTGAGAGGAGAATAAACAGTATTAATTAAAAGATTTATAAAATAGAGGAGGAGGTGACAAGTGAAGTACTGAGTGCAAAAATTCACAAAGGAGGTAAAATATATCTTTCTCAGTTCTGAAAGAAACTTGAGCAACCCTTAATTATCTTTCAAAATGCTATTTAGAATTTTCCAAAAATAAAACATCTGACAACTGCTCAAAGCACACCGCACCCCCACCCACAAAACATACACTTTTAAAGTGGATATACAGCCATGGCTGTGAAGCGTGTTTGAAAAAAAGTGAGACTGTTGGCATTTCACTTGAAATCAACTGAGAAGTTCTTTACTAAAGAAGTGAGAAGCTCAAAGCTGTTTTCCAAAGCTTTAGGGGAGTACGGCATATTATGAAGCAGGAGCATTTGGTCAAAGAGTAAATTAGTAGTGTGGTTCACACATTGCACAAGAAATCTACACAGGAACCACTGTTGTCTTAAATAATCAGTCCTGTTAACAGGCCTTTGGTTATGAAATTTCTTCACAAAGCAGTCACCAGCGCAAAGGTTGTTTTTAGAAACACTTTGTTCTTCTGATATCTGCTGGGATAAAGCAGCACCTTATTTTCCCCTGGAATGATTTCTAAAAATAAAAACAAACACAAAAAGCACAAACACACCATCAAGTAGGAAGAGAAGAAATGAACATGCCACATAAGGTTATTTCAATAGGTGCTTAAATAGACACTCAAGGGGAAATTGCTGACACAAGTTCTTAAATGGAGAAAAGTCCACAAGGAAAACTATTCTGAAAGATTCTTTTCTGAGCACTTGGCAAGACCAAACCTAAAGCATTGTATTGGGTTGGTGCAAAAGTAATTGCGGAGTTTGCCATTGAAAGATGATAGTAAGAGAAGTCGAAACAATCACACAGTTATTAGATACTATCTTATGCTATATATATGCAAACATACAAATTGATAAAATATTTAAATGTCATAAAAACAAACTATATAACACATAAAAGAAAGTTCCTATTCAAGGTAGTGAAGAATTCCTAAGAAAATTCCAATACCAAGAAGCCTTAAAGGAAGTTACGAGCGGATTTGACCCTGTAAATCAATATAAATCCTTGTACAGAAAACTTGAGAAGCAAAGTAAAAGACAAGCAGCAGACTGGAACAAAATATGTGCAAATTTTATAACAGACAAAGGTTTTCTATCCTTAGTATATAAAGAACTCTTTAAAGATAAATAATACGGAAATAATACGGTAAATAAATATGGAAAATGCAAATCAGGAAAGGAAAAGCAGTTTAATCTTCCTAAAGATTAAGAATATCCGGTATTGCCTACGATGTAAAGACATGGGTTCATTTATAGATTGTTGATACCAATGAGAAACATTTTTAAAGAACAGTTTTGTACCATCTTTCACAATTTAAAATGTACACTGTATTTGGTAGTAATTGGAAACAGGAAACAAACACTCATTAAAAAAGGAATGTCTAGAGTTTATGGTTTATTTATACAAAGTAAGTCAATTCAGAGTTATCAAGAATCAGAATACTAAATCACTTTTAAAATTCTGAGGTATATTATTAACTAATAAAGCACAGCAAACTGTTGTAGAAATTACTTCTTAAGAAGAGAATGTGTTTAAGGAATGTAGGGAAGAAGTTAAGGAAATTTCTGATTTTTAGTGTGCTTACTTTGCAATCTTTTTTAAAAAATTTTAAACTGTGATAAAATATACATAGCATGAAATTCACCACTGTAACCATTTTAAAGCATGCAGTTCTATGGCACTAGGTATACTTTATTCTCATTATTGTGTAACCATCACCACCATCTATCTCTGGAATTTGTTTCATCTTCCCAAACTGAAACTCCATACCCATTACACACCAACTCCCCATTTCCCCTCCTCTAGCCCCTGGCTACCACCATTCTATTCTTTGTCTCTAGAAATTTGATTTCCCTAGGTACTTCACAGAACTGGAATCATACAATATTTTTTTTTTTTTTGTTCCAGGCTTTTTCATTTAGCATACTATCTTCAAAGTTCATCCATATTGTGGTATGTGTCAGAATTTCCCTTCTTTTTGAGATGGTTTGACTGTGTCCCCACCCGAATCTCACCCTGAATTGCAGCTCCCATAATTCCCATGTGTCATGGGAAGGACCTAGTTGGAGGTAATTGAATAATGGAGCTGGGTCTTTCCCATGTTGTTCTCATGACAGTGACTAAGTCTCATGAGATCTGATGTTTTTATAAAGGGCAGTTACCCTGCACACGCTCTCTTTCCTGCAGCTATGTAAGATGTGCCTTTGCTCCTCCTTCACCTTCCACTGTGATTGTGAGGCCTCCCCAGCCACGTGGAACTGTGAGTCCATTAAACCTCTTTCCTTTATAAATTACCTAATCTCAAGTATGTCTTTATTAGCAGCGTGAAAACAGACTAATACACTTTTTAAGACTGAATAATACTTCACTCTATGCATTCTACAATCAATTTTTAGCAATAAATAGAAACTGCTTCTATAATATATACAAATAAAAGTAAAAATAAAAAACTTTAAACTGTGCCTACAAGGGTATACCTGTGCAAATGCTTGTGTCAAAATATTTTTTGGCAACAACAAAAATAAATTCCAAGGAAATTAAGTTTTGATTGGAGATATATTTCTCCCATCAGAAAATATTTACTTCCTTGTTTTCACTTACCTGAGTTTGGACTGAACTATACTATTTGGTGTGGATTAAGAATTAAGGAAGGGAGGAGACAGAAAGAGAGGAAGAGGTGCAGGTAAGACCCTTCAAAAAGGTAACAGTGACCCCCAGCCTTGAAGGATGATAGGCATAGCTAGGTGAAGAGTGAGGAGAAAAGGAGAGCATCTCTGGCCAAGGGAACAGTTTAGGCAAAGGTCCTGAGGTCAGAAAGAGGATATAGATTAGAGAACTTTGGAAAGGCTTTGTCCAGCTGAGCAAACACGAGAGTGGAACAAACTAGTAAGGGACCACATGAAGTGCGGGTTTGTAAGCCATGCGAGGAATCAGGTTGAGTTCTCCAGGCAAGGGGAAGTCAGGGCCATGATTTGAGTGAACTGATGTGATCCAACTTGCAAGCCGAAAAGAATGACTGTGGCTGCTGTATGGAGCAGGGATTCAATAGGACCACAATAAAAGAAGGAAGAGGTATCTTGGGGGTCCTGTGAGAGAGACAGGACTGTGAACTCCAGTGGTAGTAGTGAAGGTTGAGGAACATCTGAGAGACATTTTTGAGGTGATAAATACTCATGTCCTTCCCCTCATGTCCTTATAATACCTCTTCGCTTTTTTTAATATCAAGATGTTTATTCTGTTATTTACCACAAAAAGATTCTTAACTAATGATCAGTCTATGCTTTTTCAGTCATCCATGCCTTGGACTGTGTTGCTCCTACTGCTTGGAATGCTAATGTCCCTTTTGAGGTGGAAATTTTCCCAATAAGTCCCAATTACCTTTCCCAGAATTGATCACTGCCTCTGTTAATTCACCATCACACTCTACATGCACTTCTGTTTATTGCATTCTATTCCTTAGTTGGTCTGCTTAGCCCCTTGCAATGCCTGGTACAGATGTTTACACAATACATGTTTGAATGAAATAAGGATGCAAGGCTATAGGAAGAGAGGGAAGGGGGAAAGAAGGCAGGAAGGTAGAAGAAAGGCTTTTCCTGGTCACTCCAGCTTTGGTGGGCACCAAAGATGTTAGTGGGAAGAAATTGGAGATCCCTCTTTACCTGACTGGTTTCATCTGCAGATGTCATTGGTTAATCAGGAAGATAGGGCATATCAGGGACTCACTCCTCTTGAGGCTCCTCTCCATTCCTGGGGACTCGGCTGCTTCTCAGACATGGACATGATGCAGGTGTGTCTTCACGGAATGACAAGTCCCTGTCACCTCCTCCACGGATTGTTATTCCTTACTGAGAAGTTAGGGGCTCCAACTGAAGCCTCAGACTAGCCTGGAGTCCTTATTCCTTTTCAAGTACAGTCTGTGTCTGCCCCCAGCTTGAAAGGCCTTGCAGGGCACCCCATTTGTACCTAAGGCTATTCATGAGAGGCACTAGGTGGGCGGGGGGCTCTCAATGATGAGTGTCATTTACCACGCAAGGCCCACCCTGAATGAACGTGGAGCCTCAGCAGCAGCAGACAGGGAGTGCACACGCCTCCAAAGGCCACTCAAGTGAGATTAGGAGAAAGGAAAGTTGGAATCTGCAGTCTCACTCACAGAGTGGCATAAACACAAAAAAAACCTTCCAAATGCAACCATAACTAGGGTCAGACTATTGGCATAAACAAGTCAGGCTCTTTCCATCAGGGTTAGACCACAAGCATCCAGCTACTTGGCATCATAGGATATCAAATATTTGGACACCAACTGGATTTTTCTCCTTTTGATTGATGCTCTATAGTCAAGGTCATTGCCTATTTTCTCTTCCAAAAGTCAGGAGAAACAAGAGAAGATTAACTGCCCCTGCAGAAATCTGCAGTAAAGGGAATCTCTCTGTGCCACTTGGTCAAAGTGTCAAACTTAATATAATGCATTTTATAGTATAAACATAGAATTTATTTGTTCTTTTAAGGAGCTCCTCATGGGGTATATTCTTTCAGCTCTGTCATCCTTCGTAATTAAAAGGCCACATATATCCAGTGAACAGAGGCCCACACTAAGACATATTACTGATAAACTTGTGTTTTTAAGCCAATGCTGACTCTTAAGTTCCAGCTTGAAGGCTACAATTCCCCATTTCTCCTAGCATGAGAGCAGAACCAAAGGATTACAAGCCATGCTGTTGCACAAGTTTACAACTAGACCCTACAGCTGAGAGTTTTCAGAGAAAAATTACTTTAACAAATATTTCTGAGAACCAAAAAATAAATTCATTTTCTTTTTCCCTAAAAGAACTAGAACAAAATTGGGAGGGGTATGGCCAGGCAGAGAAAATTTCACATCAAAAAACTTCTGCAAAGTAACCACATAGTTTGGGTGTTTTGTGGAGGGCAGGAAAAGAAAAATAGACAATTCTCTCTCTCCGGGAACTTGCCCTCTAAAACAAACAAGAAAAATATTGATACAGACTCACAACAAAAGGACACACAGACAACTGCATAAACATTCAAAAAATAATTAAACAAGAAACCAAAATATTGACAGAAATTGTCCCTCAGACTTGTACAATTTGTTTCTACTTCAAATTTATTTTTCTCACTTTGCTTTTAGGCCAAAGAGATGTGTGGCTGAGAAAGTGCAGAGAATGGCAGAACAAAGAATGGCTGGAGATAGCAGCGACTCCAGGTCAAGGAAAGGGTGGATGCAGGCCCTTCGTGGAGGGAGCCTGCAGAAATGGGCACAGCCCCACTGCCAGAGAAGAACTGAGTAGGAATCCTGGCTCTGCTACTAATTTCTAAAACTTGAGTTTCGGTGCCTTTAATCTGCATAATGGGAGTACTAACAGGCCACTCTGGTTATTTCACAAGATGTTGGATGATAAAAGGAGGCAATAGGTGAGAACATGCTTTAAGCAACCACGTAAAGACATGTGTGGGAGGTTTACCTTTGGAGCTGGAAGGAAGGTTTGTTCTTTAAGCACTAGCTATTCTATCTACACAAAGCTGCAGGGTTCTAACATTGTTTTACGTTATGTTCACAATAAGCCCCAACATATCCAGAAGGGAAAGAGCCCAGTCGTATTTCAAAAAAATAAAAAAGCATAAGGCTGTAAAAATTGCTGAAACCTTGCTCAGCAAAGAAGCTATTTATTCAAAGTAAATGACTCACTGACGAGAAAGGAGGAAGGAGCTTCGGAGAAGATTAGCTAGCCGTGAATATAACCCTCCCAGGCTCTCTCCCCACCTTTTCCCCTAAAAGACATTCTAGCAGGAAGGTGGAGTCACTAAGAATGCGAAAGGGGTAGGGGTGGTAATCCAGGGGACTGGAAAAGCTTGAGAAATCCCCTAAAGAGAGAATATAGCCTGATGCATCGAAGACGGGCATCTCTTTTCTTGGGGAAACAGAATGCTATGTTCCCTTGGGAAAAGTTAGAAGTCGAGGGGAGAGATCACAGCCACAATGGCAGGAGTTTTGGGGTCCAGTGACTACAGTTTATATCTTACCTGTTACACATTAGCTGTGTGACTCTGGGTAACTAGTTCAACTTCTCTGAGCCTCTGGGAACTTGGGGGAAATAACATAATGTCTCTCACAGGGCTTCAGTGAAGGATAAATGAGACATCATCTGTAATGTTTATCACACGTAGTAGACACTCAAGTGGCTTTTTTTTTTTTTTTTTTTTTTTTCAGAAGAGGACTACAGGATCAGGAATTTTTGTGTATGCATGAATTTTTCATTGATAACCATTGGTGAAACATAGCCTCTTATTTTAAGTGCACATAAATATTTCAAAGGTTGTTCAATCAGACTTATACAAAAATATAATTATACCTATAAGTATAATTGCTAGACAAGAGTCAGTTTGGGGAGCAAGTCAATTAAAACAGTATTATTTGGCAAATTGAGTTATTCTCTATCATCAAACGTCCCAGGAAAATAGTTTGACTTTTTAAACCATGAAAATAGACTTTACACCAAAACATATAATGCTGCCAGTGAAGAATTTGAGAACTTTGGACTCACATGGAAATATTGGATTCATTTCTACAGATGAAGCACCTGCAAAAAAGAAAAATAAGGGTGGGAGATTGGAGGGAATGTTACAACAATTTAAATCAAAAGAGAAAGCTCCTGGGTCCTACTCCCAACTCATCATCTACTGTGACAGTTTGTGCTTTGATCTTTTTATGTCTTGTTTCTGACTCTGGGTTTGAACCACCAAAGGAAGCACCTGGCTTTTATTTTAGTGGCTTCATTTAAGAGACTATGATCCAAATGTTGGCCTGAATTTGCTCACAAGGCCAGAAATGTCAAGATGGCTCTGGGGTCTATAGAGTTTCTCCTTGGTGAGCCTTGATAGGCCAATCCGATTGAACTGCACGGAAGGGCAGCTTCACGAAATTTCATTCATCAATATTAGTTGGGCACTTACTGTATGCCATGGACAGCTCTAAGTACTGAAATTCTGCTTCCCCTCCAGCTGGTTCTCCAAAGGCAGCAATAAAAACTTAATACATGATCCATATATATGACTGCGAATCTCTTTGAAATACATCTACTTTAAGTGACTACACACACAAACATAATTGGCAATTTCATTGATTCTAAGGAAGACAACAATGAGAAATGAAGGTAAAATGTGAAATTCAGTTGCCATGCTATTCAATGGAATCTCAGTACCTACATGCTCTTAAACAAATCACTAAGGCTTATACTTTTTTCCTATAGTTTCAATTTCAGAATATTCAGATGTTTTTCCATATCTGTAAGAAACTGCATTCTTACGTGCTTCAGTGTATTATTCTGTGTTTCATGCTGCTAGTAAAGACATACCCAAGACTGGGTAATTTATAAAGAAAAAGAGGTTTAGTGGACTCACTATTCCACACGGCTGGGGAGGCCTCACAATCGTGGCAGAAGGTGAAAGTCATGTCTTACATGGTGGCAGGCAAGAGAGAATGAAACCCAAGTGAAAGGGGAAACCCCTTATGAAAAAAACCATCAGGTTTCTTGAGACTTATTCACTACCATGAGAACAGTATGGGGGAAACTGCCCCCGTGATTCAATTATCTCCCACCAGGTCGCTTCAACAACATGTGGGAATTATGGGGGCTACAATTCAAGATGAGATTTGAGTGGGGACACAGCCAAACCATATAATATGGAGAGTGTGAAAAGTTCTATGTTTTAGAGCCCTTGATTCTGATAAAGCACCTCAGCAAATTGCTTCAATAAGATGTTTGACCAAACTCTGTGGCCACATTTTATTAAACAAAATTCCTAAGTCTCAATTCTTCCCAAATAGACAAGGGATCCCAAATACAAATGACCTGGGTTGGTTACCTTCACACAGCATATTGTTACCTGGTGCACCTCATTCATCACATGGCCACCGGTCTCATGGGCTGGCACCAGTGCAGCCCCCAGGGCCGTGTGCACAGAAGTCCCCATGCTTGTGATTTACTACTCTCCAGTTGCTGCCCTGAGATTTTTAATAACTTTGTCTCTGAATACATGTTTTGTAAGTGGAGTAAAATCAAGGGAGGAGACCACTCCTCATATTGTCTTATGTCCAATTTCTGCCTCCAAAGAAGGAAGAAGTAAAAACTAAAAGGCAGAAATGAAATCCACAAGCAGACAGCCCGGCGCCACACCTTGGGCCTAGTAGTTAAAGATCGACCCCTGGCCTAATCGGTTATGTTATCTATAGATTACAAACATTGCATAGAAAAGCACTGTGAACATCCCTGTCCTGTTCTGTTCCATTCTAATGATCAGTGCATGCAGCCCCCAGTCACATACCCACTGCTTGCTCAATTAATCACGAGCCTCTCACACGCACCCCCTTAGAGTTGTGAGCCCTTAAAAGTGACATGAATTGCTCACCCAGGGAGTTCGGTTGTTGGAGACATGAGTCTTGCTGAAGCTCCTGGCCAAATAAAGCCCTTCCTTCTTTAACTCAGTGTCTGACGGGTTTTGTCTGTGACTTGTCCTGCTACAAAATAAGATGGTGGTGCCTGGGGTTGGGGAGGGGGAAAAGAAATGGGGAACTTGGAGCCTTGGCTCATTCGAGGCCCACCTCCTACAGTCTCCCTGCATTGGCCAGGACAGGCCCTCACCTGCCAGGTGCCCCCCACTCCTGGTGCACCCAGCCTCACTTGGCCTCACTCTCCCCACTCCCTGCATGTGAGATTGTGGCTCCCTTCCGACCACTTCTGCCACCCTCAGGAGGCCTAGGAGGGTGAGGGTGGGGCATGACAGGGCCACAGCATATTCTCTAGGCAACTGAGCAGGGATGAGCATTTTGCTCACCCCCAATCAGGGGACCTAGTGCATCCCTGGGCTTGGAGGTTGCCATTTGCCATGGGTTGGGGCAGCAAGTCTATGAGTAAGGCAGATTCCTGGCTTCACTTTCCATCCCTGCTGGGGCCCAGCATGTAAATCTAGTCACTGGCAGGAGATGGAATCCAGCAGTTCTCAGGCCTGAGTGCCCTCAGTTTCCCTGACTTGCAAGGCAGGGGCTCCCAGGTACCTATGGGATCCATACTCACCCTAAGAGTATCCCAGCAGGAGGGGGTGCTCCCTCCGGCCACTTGGTGCTTTGGGTGCCTCTCTTCCTTCTTCCAACACTTCTAAATCTGGCTTGTTTCTGCCCACTTTTTTGGGGGGACTAGGTCTTGCTTTGTCACTCAGACTGGATTACAGTGGCATGATCATGGCTTAGTGCAGACTTGACTTCTCAGCCTTGACCTATTAGGCTCAGGTGATCCTCCTGCTTCAGCCTCCTGGGTAGGTGGGATCACAGGCACACGTCACCATGCCTGGCTAATTTTTAAATTATTTGTAGAGACAGGGTCTCCCTACATTGCCCAAGCTGGTCTCAAACTCCTGGCCTCAAGCGATCCTCCCACCTTGGCCCCACAAAATGCTGGAATCACAGGTGTGAGCCACCATGCCCAGCCTGTTTTTGCCTTTTCTAGCAAGCTTTAGGCACCCTCCAGAGACAAGCCACGAAAAAAAAAAAAAAAATTGAAAAAGTTCAGTGATCTCACATAGGAGTTAAATGCTCTGCCATTTGCGTTTACAACTGGGATTGCACAATATAAGGACAATCAATAAAATCTATATGACAAGCTGAGAGACAGAAGGAAAAAGCTTTATATCTTATTACCTTTAATGGCACTTTTTTCTTACTTTTTAAACAAAGTTCCTCATGTTTTCATCTATCACTAGGTCCTGCAAATCATATAGCTGGCGCTGCTACCACAGCCCCGCCCCATGAAAGCTGTGGATGAAGAGTTAGATAAGAGACATTGCCTAAAACAATCACTTCTCAGTTGTTTGCTAAATTTTTGTCAGGACTCACATCTCTTCTCATGAAGATTCCTGTTTCCTTCCATTTCCAGACACTTACTTACTTATAGATCCCAGGGCCAGGTCTTCTTCCCTTCCATTTTTCTATCTCATATGAAACTATTTTATATGTGAACTTTTCTCTTTCCAATGTTTCTATGTAGTTGGAACATAATTACTCATAGAAAATGATGACATACTTTTCCTTAACAAAATATATACTCTGCAACTTAAAAAAAAAACTTATAAATGTTAACACTTACAAAATTATCAACCAAATAGTTCAGTCTAACAATGATCAAAGAAACAGAGTTACTTAAGAAGACATAAAATTCAAAATATCTTAAATTCTTTACTTGAGCTTTTCCTATTCAATGAAGAGGCTCACAGAAATTATTGAAATTTCATATCTTCCTTCCATCTACTTCTCTCTTGCACCAAATTCATCTGCTAGTAAGTGATAGAGATCTAAACCCAAGTAGTTATTTCAAAAGTCATGCTCTTTGCCGCTGTACTTATGTCAATGTTTCTCAAATTTTAGTGTGTAGCATCCAGAATCCAGAATCACTTGGATGTCTCGTAAAGACAGATTAATAGGCCCCGCTCTCAGTGTCAGATGCATTAGGTGTGAGATTTTTGCATTTCTAACAAGTTACCAGGTACTGCTGATGCTGCTGCGCTGAGACCACACTTTGAGAACCAGTGACTATGCAGTAGTTTAAATTCTGATGTTAGGTGAATTGCAGGAAGAAACTTCCTCTTCTGGGTGCCCTGTCTTGCACAAACCGTACTTATCCTTGTGATCTTACTTGCACAAAAGAAAGATACCTACCTGCAAGTAATTTTCTGTAAATCTTCAAGCATATTTCAGAGCTGATTTAAAATCTCATCTGAGGCTGCATTTCACAGATCATGAGGAGCAAAAGCTGTCAACTCTGCCATAGGGAGTGACTTTGGACGATTGCTCCTTTCATGAGTGGCTAAATTTGTCCAGTGCTGCCAAGACCAGGCTTCCTAAAGGTATCAGTTACCTGTCAAGCTGAAGTGCTATATGTGAAGGTGTAGAAAGCAGCCTATGCATTCTTTACCCATTTACCTACCCATTCTTTACCCTTAACCCAATCAAAAGATGACCTACTCTTACAATCAAATCAATCCAATCAAAAGATGACCCATGTCATTGGGGATGACAATTTACTTTGAAATCCTTTGATGTCATAGAAGTTATTGAGTAATATCAGTCTACTTGGAATCTCCAGTTATACAGAACAATCAGAGTTACCAATTGCACTTCCAGAAACTTTCCTGCTTTTTGCTCTGAGAGAAGTTAGTGTAGTAAATTCTTACTTTAAAGAATGTTCATTAAAAAATAATTTTAAAAGTTTTACAGGCAACTTGGAAAAGAAGAGGTAAATGACTCACAATCTCACCACTCTAACAAAACCAACATTGGCATTCTGGTTTATTTCCTTCCAGTCTTATTCCTATAATTTGTAATTACATTTTCAATAACTCTCTTTTCACTTATGATTATACAGCATAATAACCTATGTAATTACTTAGTCTCTAAACATCCACAGCATTTCCTCCAGGCAGCATCAGGACATGCTCAACAACCATGTTTAAGAGAGAACTCAAACTTTCATATAGATTCCCGGGATTTTTCTGTTTTTTTTTTTTGTTGTTGTTGTTGTTGTTGTTGTTGTTGTTGCTTTGCAGTGTTTATTCAGATGGTTCAGTGCTTAACCCAAGAGCAGGGGACCTTCTTAAGCAACAAGTAGATATTTCCAAGTTCACAGATCGAAACTAGTGTCCTGTCCTTTTGTTACGGGGGTCCTTGCTGACAGAGCTCCCAAGAGGGCAGCGGGCCGCTTCCAAGATGGTGGCAAGCATCGTGTTCTCTGAACTGGCGTTCTTGGCCTCATGGATTCCAAGGAATGGAATCTTGGGCCATGCAGTGAGTGTTATAGCTCTATTAGAAGCCTTGGGTCATGGAAGAGACCCGTGGAACCCAGTGACTACTGTTCAGCTCGATTAGGACGAACCCGGGCACTTAGCCATGCAGGAACAATGGCAAGCCTTTAGCCTGATTGGGAGTGGCAATGGGCGCCTCACTGGATCAGGAGCACAGCGGACACCCTGTGGGATCCGGAGGGATGGAAGTCAGCGGTAGGTCTGCCAAGGCAGCAAACAGCAGTGGTGGAGGGCGAATGAAAGCTTAGCTCCAGCCGTAACAAACAGGCACCAGAAGAGAGTGCAGTTGCAAGATTTAATAGAGTGAAGACAGAGCTCCCATACAAAGGGAGGGGACCAAGAGGGTAGCTGTTGCCGGCTTGAATGCCTGGGTGTATATCCGGATCATTGTCCCTCCTGCTGTGCTCTCAGGCGATAGATGCTTGGCCATGTCTTTACCTCCTGTTTCTGCCTAATTAGCATTTTAGTGAACGTCTGATTGGTTGGGTGTGAGCTAAGTTGCAAGCCCTGTGTTTAAAGGTGGATGTGGTCACCTTCCCAGCTAGGCTGAGGGATTCTTAGTCGGCCTAGGAAATCCAGACAGTCCTGTCTCTCACTTTGATAAGAGTCCAGCTCACTCCTTGAGTTTCACATTCCACTCCTTCACTTTGGTTTCTGTCTTCATAGAACTGGGCAGCAATGCAGTTGCCTTCATCTATTTCAGGGAAGAAATGTACTTTTCCTACTAGAATTCCTTCACATTCCTATTTATCCATATAAGCCCTGTCCATCCTCCAAGTCACAGTGATGTGGTCTGCATCTGACCCCATCCAGACAAGGTTGAAGTCTCTCACAGGGCACAAATCCTCCTCTCCTTGCTGTACCCCATCCTCTTGTTCTTGCTGTAGGTTCTGTTGCCCCCACTGAATCTAGAGAACTTCTCTCAACGTCTTTGTCTTCTAGTCTCTGCATTGTCCTGCAGACTATGCAGTTAATACAAAAACAGGGCTTGGGAATGACCAGGGCATTGAGTGTCCTTTAATAATCACCACTCCATTTTTTTTTTTTTTTTTTTTGAGACGAAGTCTTGCTCTTGTCACCCAGGCTGGAGTGCAATGGCACAGTCTTGGCTCACTGCAACCTCCGTCTCCTGGGTTCAAGCGATTCTCCTGCCTCAGCCTCCCCGAGTAGCTGGAATGACAGGCACCTGCCACCAGGCCCAGCTAAGTTTTGTATTTTTAGTAGAGAAGGGGTTTCCCCATGTTGGCCAGGCTGGTCTCGAACTCCTGACCTCAAGTGATCTGCCCACCTCGGCCTCCCAAAGTGCTGGGATTACAGGCGTGAGCCCGACCAATTACCACTCAATTTTAGGAGGTTTTCTGTTAAAAAATTAAATAATTTATTATGTTTTAAAAAATGAAATACTGAGTAGCAAAGGAATTAGTTCAAATAATAAAGATTAGCATTAGCAAAGAATAATCACAGAATAACAGAGGACAGCACCCCCACTCCTGACTTTTCAGAAAAGAGGCTTTGTGAATAAACACAAACACCCCTCTTTGCTTTGGCAGTTAATTGCTCCGTCTAGGTGAAAGT
Organism: Piliocolobus tephrosceles; assembly: GCF_002776525.5. Taxonomy (NCBI): domain Eukaryota; kingdom Metazoa; phylum Chordata; class Mammalia; order Primates; family Cercopithecidae; genus Piliocolobus; species Piliocolobus tephrosceles. The sequence continues at coordinate 23,415,686 of NC_045451.1, read as the reverse complement.
GGTAGCAGTCCGGGTAAACAGAATTGTGCACCAACTAAGATGAGTAGTAAAGCTTCATGAAGAAGCTGAGAAACTCATTAACAGTCTGGAATTCCTCTTTCTCTGATTCCGACCTTTCTTTCACTTCTAAGTGTTTTCGACACACACACAAACACACACACACACATTTTTTGATCTGGCAAGAACTTAGAAAGTCTTTAAAATTCACACATCCCACTGTTTCATGGGAAACATCAGGTTTTCAGTACAATAGCTGTGAACATAAGAATTTGTGGAGAATAATTGAGTAAAATGAACTTTCTAAAAGGCAGATATTAAATTAGTCACTCAGACTGAGTTTATATGCTGTAAAAGTTAAGTTGAGCTACTAAGCAATATTTCAATACTTTTAACTCATAGCAAACTCAAGTTTTCCAAACTGCAGTTTAAGCTGTTTGTCTGTCATCTACATACTTGAATCTGCTGCATTTTTAACTATGAAGACATATTCCAAATTAGCTTTATTTTCTACCATTTGTGGGGGAGGGGGAACAGCCTTATATAAAACAAAGAAAGACAAATTCCGCCTTCAGATATTCACCCATAAGTCCCTCTAATTTCATGTCAACATGCACACATTTTTCTGAGCAAGGAATTTGGCCGAGACCAACCAAATGCTAATTTAACGTTCTTGTCAGATTTAACAAATTATGTGTAACTTGGCGCATATGCTCATCAAGTTTTTAGAGATGAAGAGCATATTTACCCTAGTCAATATTCATATCTTTGAGAGAAGTTCTTTTTTTTAATGTATTGTGCTTTGATGTGAGCTCAATATCTCTGCTTATTTATTCTAAGTGGACAACCTTAATTTGACCATCAGAAAACAGCAAAGATTTGCTATCTCATTATGATGTCTCCTTAATCATACCTGAACTTGGAGCAGCGGCCTTGATTGGTTAGCTCTCCATTGCAATCTATAACAACCGGAAAATACATATGGGTTGCATGAATTTGAAATCTCATCTGACATCTGAGTAACGTTGATCTTGTTTATATGACAACCTCATTATGGTGCATAATTGCTCAGCAATCTTCTAGCAAATACTGGGTTAAAAACGCCTGTAAGATGCTTGTTCTTCTCGTTATTAATTAGCACGTGTCCACTTCGCCAGATCCAGTGCCCAAACTTCATTTGTTATGTTCAGCCAAATGCATGAATAGCTTTGGAGTAATTATTTTCTAACATCAACTAATACCTCTCTGCACATCAATTAAAAATCCTCTTAACAAGGAACTGCATTTTGTTTGAGATCAAATGCCTGGTCCAAAGCTATATCAATCATGTAGAGCTAATTAGTGGCTCTGCTTTATATCATTTGTTTTACTTTATTATTTCATTGTACACTTTCTAATGAAACCAATTGAACAATTTAAAAATCTTTGTTCAATTAATTGAAGGCTTAAAGGCCAGCTACCTAGTCAGCCTTTCTTCTCTTTGAAAAGAAATGCATGTGATGGTGGGGAGACAGGGAGAACCCCATAGATGTGTTATTATACCTATTTACCTTCTGAAGTGCCTGCCGTATGGATGCAAGTTTTAAAAGGTTTATCACCATGCATATGCTGCTTACTAATAATTCATTGCTGACCATACCTTCACGGTGTCTTTCTACCTGGTGAGCCATTTCAGAAGGATGAGTTGAAACAATAATGGGAGATGTAGGGCAGTTAATCTTGAAGACTGCGAATGGAAGCTCACTAAATTATTGTGTATTTCTGTCAACATTTTATAAACTTGTTGTCCAGCTTTCCTCCTTAGTGCAAAAAAATGCTGAACTGTGAAAACTGTTCAGTAGCACTCCTTTGGGTCTGGATAGAGCTGTGGATTCCAATACAAATACGAATGGATTAAATGCATACTAACTACCCAAAGTGGGAAACTATAATGAGGGGAAGGGCAAATTCTAGCTCTTTAGAATTTCTGCCTGCTCATCAGAACCAGGCCTCAGTTCCGGCTGAGCAGTACAACAGGGACAGGAGAGGAGCCTCGTTTCCCCAGGTGTACAGCATCCCAGCCTGTGACCTCTGCCACATCCTGCCTTCCTTTTGGTATTTATTTTGATTTATGAAATCTTCCAGTGCCCCAAATCTTTGTGCAGAGGTGGTTTTCCCAGCCACGAAGCATATCACAATTAATGCAAAATCAAGGGAGTTAATGTTGGTAAAAGTAGAACTTATTTTCTCCAGCACTGTCGCCTCTCAGTGGCCCCCTTCCTCACAAACATGAATACATTTTAACTAAACAAAACTGACACAGCAGCAGATGTCGGGGCTTCCAACAAATGGGCTATGGTTCTCTCTCTGGTCTGTGCCAGAAGGGGAAAAATCAGGACCAAATTTTCTGAATAGTTAGGCTGGATTAAAAATTACTACAGAGTTGTACTAGTTTATAAACTTATGGCATGTATTTACACATTTATTACTTTAAAAATAAACTGATGAGAAGAATTCCATCCAAGAACAGGAAAGAGGAGATTTTTTTTAAGGCTCTTCCAAGGTTTGAAAATCCTCTAGAATCACTTGGGGGTAGAGATTAAAAGACTTGGGAATCCCCTAATTTACTTGTTCTTCACCCAGATGTCTGTTCTTTACAATGATTAAGTTACTAACCTTTATTCATCAGTAATAATTGAATTTTACACCAATTATTACCAAATGAACTGCTCTGCTGCAAATTTAAATAGTCTTTTTTGCAAATTATCTCCCATGATTTATATTAATCCTATAGGGAAGGCAGAAAAAAAATTGTATGGAGATGGATGGTTTGAATTTAATGTAAATGAATAAAATTGCGTGATAGCTTCTTCTGGTTCTGCCAATGAATTTAACAGATACTTTTGGCTCTGGCATTCATTTAAAAATCTGAGTGACAAGTCCAAATGTAAATCTTCAAAAGCCTTAGAGGTTAGACCACGGCACACTCTATGCTAAGAAAAGATAGAGAAGTGGACATTTTACATAAGGTCATTTTAATTTCATTATCCAGAAAAATCTGTGATTTACAGGGTCAAATACCTCTATAAAACACCCCTTTTGCAGCTATCCCAGAAACTCATTCACTCACTTTTCCAGCTGATGTGGATCTAAGCTTAGGTCCTATTTCTTCCAAAAAGTCTTCCCCAAAGCACTTGCTCTCTGACCTTTCTGCCTAATTTCTGCTTGTCTTTTAATGTTTTTCTCATGTTCCAGCCACTCCTGAAATCTTTCCTTATTACTCAAGCTTGTGGTTTCCCAAACACCAGTGATGACAGAAATCACCTGAGAAATGCAGACTCCCAGGCCCCTTCTCTTGAGATTCTGAATTAATAAATTTGGGGTTGGAACCCCCCAGAAATCTGAAGGAAAGTTCTAGAAACACACTGAGGGAGAGATGGGTCACCTCCTCTGAATATTTAAGTAATTGTAACATACACCATGCATTTCTGTCCACGATTTTTATTGCTATGTATTATTATATAATTATTTTATTTATATCTCCCCTGGGGAATTACAAATAGCTTGAATGTGGAGAACACTTTATTTCGAACATTTCTACTCCACCTTATCCTCCTAGGAAAACAAGAATACCTTGTAAATTCTTGATAAGAAATCATTAAATTTAATTTTGAGAAAGGCTGCAGGGGGTCAGCAGGGGACATGAGGGAAACAAAAGGAGAAAGAAGAAAAGGAAGCATTTTCTGCCTTTTGAAGGTAAGATGTTTGTCACATGGTTCTCATAAGACTAAAGACATTTATTGATTTTTTTTTTTCTGATGACCACATCAGAGATTACAATTTGCAGAAATTTCAGAAAACATGGAAAAGCACAACTTTTTTTAAAAAAGAGTCACGAGTATAACCACCAAGAAATAACCATTGTTCATATTTTGGTGTCTCTCTAATAAATCTAGTTCTCCAACTTGCAAATTGCAATTTGCTTTGTGGGAAAAGTCCCACGCAGAGTTAGTGAATTTGACCTTTGCCCATGATGGGGGCAGTCAGAGAACTTTATCTCATTTGTGCCTTTAGAGCTTACAGTGTTGGGACCCACAAGTCTGGTTCTAAAATCAAGCCCTGGAAAACAAACAAGAGCAGTGTTATTGTCTGAATGTTTCTGTCCCCCCAAAATTTAGATGATGAAACCCAGTCACCAATGTGACGGTATTAGGATGGAGCTTTTTGGAGGTGATTAGGTCATAGTGGCAGAGCGCCCATGAATGGGATGAGGGGCCTTATAAAAGAGGCTCAGATGGAGTCCTTATCTCTTCTACCACATGAGGACACAGCTAGAAGGTGCCATCTGTGAACCAGAAAGACAGCCCTCATCAGACAGTGAGTCTGCCGGCATCTTCAACTTGGACTTCGCAGTCTCCAGAACGGTGAGAAATCGATTTCTGTCGGTTTCTGTTTATAAATCACCCAGTTTATGGTATTTTGTTATAGCATCCTAAACAGGCTCAGACAAACAACAAATATATTGTTGCTAAAACCAAAAGGATTAAGAGAATATTCAAAGCCAAAGCAGTTATTGAGTCCTGCCACTTGAGAAGACGACAATGGGCAACCAATTAAATAGCCAACATGTAGGAATAGTTTGAAAAACTGCTCAGAATTGAGGTAACAGGGGTGAAGGTTGGTATGAAAGGCAGGCACATGGGAAACAGGATTAGTTCATATATTAACTTGAGGATGGATTGAAAAGGATTTAAAACTTAAGGGGAAAATAACATCAGAATTCAAATTTCAAAAGTACCCACTATGAGAAAGCTGAAAAAGTGTCCATGGTCATAAAATATTTTTTTATATAAAGAGATGAAAGGAAAATTTTTAATCATAGAGATGTTGATGATAAATTGAACTACTCAGCACTTACATATATATTTGATATTGGATACACTCAACCACATTTTAAAGACAGTACCTATCCTTCCTCCTGCATTCTTAATATTACAGCTTCACAGATTCCCCTAGAGGAACATTATTTCATCAATAATATGCTTGCTTTTAATATGAAGCTTATAATGTCTTTATAATTAAAATATGCTGAGAAGTTGTCAAAGTCTCTGATTAGTATGTGTATGTATGTGTGTTTATTTTAAAAAATACATTTAGTTATAGTTCAAATATTAGTTCTTTTTGAAGTTCTCTTTGAACTTGTGGGTCAGAGGGGAAAATCATGGATTCATCTACTAATCAGTGTGTCTCTCTGAATATCAGAGAATATTTTGAAATCTAAATCTGCACATAAATAAAGGTTTTAACTGTGAGAAAAAGCTGAAGGTATATAAAAAAAGAAAAACATAGCTAAATATTTTGTCTAGTATTTGTAGTGCTAAAAGGTAGTGGTCATTATTTTCTTCATTCTTAAACATTTCAGAGTTCACTGAAATTTTTAAAAGTTTAAGGCAGTGTTTCTCAGATTATTTTAGGTTACTAGTCACAAAAGATTCTTCAGTAAAAAGGACTCTGAGTTCAAATAAAACTGAGGAAGTTCTCCCTCCTATCAGTCACTGAGTTATTCACTTGGAACTTTCCAAATCACATTAGTACATTAAAGTCTCTGTTAAGTCCTATAACAAAGACGTGTGCTTGCTTCGTCTTATTCCTTGATTCCCTCAAAGAATTATCCTTTTGGATACATATTTTGACTATCAATCTGGGTGTTCTTTTTAGGAAACACCAGAGATGATATCCTAACTATATAACAACAAATATAGCAGGGAATTGATCACTTAGAAGGGACACTGGCTGTAAGCAACCTGCATCACCATACAACTGCATCCTGGCTGCATATTAGAGCTGATCATTCCCATTAAGAATGCCGTGAAACTGTTAATTTAATTCATTAGGGGATACACTAGCCAAAAGGACACTAAAATTAGATTTTTCCAATATTACATACTAAATTTTGCCTCTACAGTAAATAAAAATAAAGGCAATATTGATTTAATTTTTTTTATTTTTATAGTACTTATGGAACTTCAAAGGCTATATAGATGGATCCTGGTTTAAAATGGTAAGTTAAAATTCTGTTAGATAATCTCTCATCTTCGATATGCAAGGACATGATTATTCATACAAATAAAGAGACATAACAAAATAAGCTTCAATGACTAGTTACCATGGAAGAAAGCAGGAGATTCTGGAGAGTGAAACAGAGGTCGGGCATAGTTCAGCTCCAAACTCTGTCCTCACCTTTTAGAGACTATGTTAGTGAGTCCACAAATCCTTAGTAGGGTCTCTAACATCCACCATTCTGGAGAGAAACACCCAGAATAGTTACTTGCAATTTTCATTCTTCTGACCTGGTGGTGGAACAAGCCTGTAGGAAGAAATGGAAAAAGGTGTCATGGGTCTGACTCTCAGATGAAGTGAAGGCTCCAGGGTTACACAAGGAATTGCAAGAGCAAGCTGCCCCCTAACAGTAATGGTACATGCCCCCTAAATATGTAGATAAAATCCTGATAAAGAATAATATCTCCACTTGGTCGAAGAATACAAAATTTCAGTTAGGAGGAATAATTTCAAAAGCACTATTGTACAACATGGTGATTATAGTTAAAAACAATGTACTGAGCACTTGAAAATTGCTGAGAATAGACTTTAAATGCTCTCACCACAATTAAATATGTGAGGTAATGCATATGTTAATTAACTTGATTTAGCCATTCAACAGCATGTATGTACATATTTCAAAACATCGCATTGTACATCATAAATATATACAATTTTTACATGTCAATTTAAAAAAATAATATTTTTAAGTTAAGAAAAAGAATAACATATCTGACAGAGCACAGCTCAGTTATTCTAACAAGGACATCTTTTGCATCAGCTAAAGACACTAACTTTGCTATCTGTATTCGTCCATTTTCATACTTCTGTGAAGAAATATCTGAGACTGGGCAATTTATAAAGAAAAAGAGGCTGAATGGTCTCACAGTTCCACATGGCTTGGGAGGCCTCACAATCATGGTGGAAGGTGAAGGAAGAGCAAAGGCACATTTTACATGGCTGCAGGCAAGAGGGCATGTGCAGGGGAACTGCCCTTTATAAAACCATCAGATCTCATGACACTTATTCACTATCATGAGAACATCATGGGAAAAACCCACCCCCATGATTCAATTACCTCCTGCAAGTTCCCTCCCACAGCATGTGGGAATTATGGAATCTACAATTCAAGATGAGATTTGGGTGGGGACACAACCAAACCATATCACTATCCCTCAGACTGCTAAGAAGTCAATAGAACAGAGTATTGATTAGGAATTGCCTTCAACTATAGGCAACAGAGGCCTGATTACAGTGACTTAAAAATCAAAAGCTTAATATTTTACATGGAAGAATTCCAAAGGCAGGTAATCCAGGGTTAGGATAGTAAAACTATAAATTTATAATGCATTCAAGTTTCTTCTTTCTTTTCTGTCATCAGTAGCATGTGATATTTATTCTCAAAGTTGCAGTATGGTTGCTGAAGATCCAGCCATCACATGTACACTCCAGGAAGGAAGAAGATAAAAAGCAAGAAAAAAAAAAATTCCCATATCTAAGTTGTATCTTTTAATAAAATTTTCCAGAAGCCTTATTTAATTACTTGCAAATGTATCTCAGTGACGACTACTAGCTACAAATCAAGCTGGGAAATATAATTGTATCTATCAGAGCACATTGTTCCATGGGAAAAAAAAAAAAAATCAATGGCCCCTTATTAAGGAAAAGGAGGATAGATGTAAGTAGACAACTAGTAATGTTTACTACAAATTGTAAGTAGCCAGCAATCAAACTGTATCTGTGAGGGAAAAACAAACTGGTCTCAGATTCAGTGGAAATAAAATCCAAATTCTCCAAACAGTACATCAGACTCAATGCAATTTCTGAAACTAGGTAAAAATACCATAGCCAAACAAGAACAAAAACAAACAAACAAACAAACAAAAACATGGAAAATAAAGAAAGGAGAACAGAAAGATAAACAGAAGAAAGAAATTGTCAGGTAATATTCTGGAAAAAGTCTCAATCTAGAACAAAAATTTGGATTTATTTGTTTCTGTTTCCTTCCAATATTGTAGTGATAGCTTTTTAAATTTAAATTTGGTTTCATGCTTATGTAAAATACTTACAAAGTATTTTGACTTGCAAAGTCAAAACCACACAAGAAAAGGTATATTCAGATAAGTCAAACTTCTATCCCTCTTTCACTTTTTAGATAATTTATGGCAGAATGATTTATATTCCTTTGGGTATATATCCAGTAATAGGATTGTTGAGTTGAATGGTAGTTCTGTTTTAAGTTCCTTAGGAAATCTCCAAATTGCTTTCTACAGTGACAGAACTAATTTCTATGCCCGCTAGCAGTATATAAGCATTCTCTTTTTTCCCCAACCTTGGCAACATCGGTTTTGTTTTTTGTTTTTTTGGGTTTCTTTTACTTTTTAATGATAGTCACCTAATGTAATTTTATTTTGCATTTGTCTTATGAAGAGGAGGGTCAAGCACTTTTTCATAAGTTCAAGAGCCATTTACATCTTTTTTTCCATGAACTGTTTCTTCATTTCTTTAGCTCATCTTTCTACGGTTATTGGTTCTTTTGTTCTCTAATTTGAGAAACTATTCATATATTGGAGACAATATCGTTGGCAATGTCAATTGTCAATAGACAAAAGTTTTCCCCAAGCCCACAAAGAGGCTGATAGTGGCTTTGACCAGGGTCCAAGCAATGGAGGTGGGAGCAGGGGTGAAATTCTGGAAAACCTTTGAAAACAGAGCCAAGACAATGCCCTGACAGGTTAAAGGTGGGCTGTGTGTGACAGATAGAAGAGTCAAAAAAGACTTAAACGTTTTGATTTAAGCATCGGGAAGCCTAGAGATGAAATGACAAACGCTGTGGGTGCAGCAGATTTTACAGGGAAGATTACAAGTTTAATCTTAGGCCTGCAAAGTTTGACATATTCATCAGACCTCCATGTGGGGGTGTCAAGTAGGTTCAGCTGGAGATTAAAATTTGGAAAATTTCTCAACACAGAGATGGTATTTAAAATCTTGAGACTGGCTAAAATAACCCACTAAGTGAGGTAGAATAAAAAAGAGAAAGGGTCCAAGTACTGAGCTCCAGGGCCTTCCCACAGTAAGAGGCCAGGGAGAAGTGGAGGTGGCATCAAAGAAGACTATGCACTTGTGGGGTAGGGAGAGAACCAATAGAAGGTAGAACAAATAAGAAATGTGTCCTCATCTGTGTCTCAAAGACATACTCCTACACTATCTCACATTTACTTTATAGCTTCTCCTTGCACATTTAGATTTTTAACCTATCATGCACTCATCTTTATAAATAGTCTTAGGTAGGGATTCTGGCTTACATTTTTTTCTTCTGCATATGGCAAGCCAGTGTTGCCAACACTGCTAGATAATCTCTTCTTTGCCCCAGTGATTTACAGCACTAATCATACTATACAATCATTTCCTGTATATTCATGGACATGCTTTTGAGCTCTCCAGTCTATGCCATTGGTGTATTTGTCTGTTCTTGTGACAGTGCAATGCTGTTTTGATAAACATGGCTTTGTAGTTTATCTTAACATCAGGTAGAGAAAGTTTCCCCTCTTTGTTCTTTTTCAAAGTTGATTTAGGTATTTCTGGATCTTTATTCTTCCAAAGGTTTATGAGGAAGTTTATTAAATATTCTGCAAAAATTCAATTGGAAAAGAATTGACATCTTTTTACATTTTTGTTTCAACCAAGAGCATGGAATATTTCATGTTATATTTCATAGGATTATGGTCTATGTATTTCATTAGTCTTAAGTTTTGGTATACAAATAATTTTTGATTAATTCTTGCATATCTTATCCATTTTTTCTATTGCAAATTATATTTTACTTTTTATTACTTTTCTTGCTTGAATATGTAAGTTGACCTCGTACATGGCAACACTGCTCTTTTTTTTAAATTGTGGTAAAAAGCACATAATATAGCATTTACTATCTCAACCATTTTTAAGTATCCAATTCAATAGTCTTACTATATTCAAATTGTTGTGCACCACATCTCTAGAACTTTTTCATCTTGCAATACTGAAACTGTATATCCACTGAACAACTCCCCATTTTCCCCTCACCTAGCTACAATTCCCCTTTCTGTTTCTACGTGTTGACTACTTTAGCTACCTTATATAAGTAAAATCATATAGTATTTGTCTCTTTGTGGCTGACTTATTTCACATAGCATAATGTCCTCAAAGATATGAATACTAATGTCCAGCAAGTTCATCCATACTGTGTCATGTTAAGGATAAGGCATGAAAGAAACCCAACCCATTGGGTGGGTCTAACAACACCTGGCTAGCACACTAAGTTATATCTGATGGAACCAAAGATGACTAGAAAAATGGAAGAAGCATCTTCTAAAGCAAAGCAGTCTAACAGAACTTTCTGCAGTGATGAAAATGATCTGTAGTAGGTGCTGTCCAGTATGGTAGCCACTAGCCACTGGTGACTATCAATCACTTATCACATGGTTAGTGCAACTGTGAAACTGATTCTTAATATCAGTTAAGTTTTATTAATTTTTATTTAAAATTAAATACCTACCCATGTCTGATGACTAGCATATTGGACAGCGCACTTCAAGAAGAAGCTCTGTATACTGATGAGCTTCTGTGAGGGCCTGTCTCTGGAAAGTCGGCTGAACACAGATCACTGCAGGGATCCCCCAGTGAGGCTGCCACAGTTCAAAGAAAAGGTGTGAGTTTACACTTAGTTGATTCTAGAGGATACCCAGCATAGCAAAATTTATTTCGGGGCTGGAATAAAAGGCCTGATTTGTCTACCTGTACAGATCAATCCCCTAAGTAATAGGAGATGAACTGCACTTAGATCAAAACCACCTTCTTTCTGGAGCTTGTATAACTCTCCCAGGTAGAGCTGGTTTCTCTCTTCTCTGTGTAGCGGTGCAGACCTCTACAGCTACACTTATTGCATAGCACCAAAGTAAACAATTTATTTGGCTGCCTTCCTTTAAGTTCCTTGAGGGCAAGGTCTGTTTTTGTATCCCCAGAGATGTAAACAATATAGTGACTTATCACTGTATATGACAGAAAAAGCAGATGAAAATATAAAGAAGAAGATATAGATGAAAAGAGGAAGGTAGGATGAAAGGAAGAGAGGGATAGATATCTCTGTAGGATTGCATAAAAATACTCTGGTATTAAAGACAGAACCTCCAGGTTCTTAGCTGTGTTCATTCCTCTATGCCACATTAGAATCTTCTATTAAAAATTCTAAAAGGACTTGTAGGACATGACCACAATGTCACTGTTTTGAGTTATGGAACATCATTTGACCACAAGATTTTCCTTTTCTTCAAGCTCAGAAATTTATCTCTAACAGCACATATAGCTGGAATATCAGGAAGTTGTGTCTTAAAACATTAGTGTAACTAAAGAATAAAGAAATAAAGGAGATCTCTCTGAAGTAATCAGCCAGTGAACAACTAAAGTGACACATCATTGAGATAAAAAAGCTGGATACTCAAGTGAAAATTAAAGGGTCTAAAGTCTGGAGGACTCCGTGAAGCTGATGAACACGTCTAATGGTGGTAAAAGACTGAGATGAGAAGACAAAGAGACATGCAGAGTTTCAGAGATTGAACAGGGCTGAGTGTGGCCAGAAAAGTGTGCTACTGAAACAAAAACAGGGCAAACATCTTTTGGAGTTGTCAGAGGAAAAGTGAGTACAGAACGTGATTAGAGGAATTATCTGAAATACACCAAAGATGCCTATTATGATGGTTAGTAGAAATTAAAAGCACAAGTCAGAAAGCAAATTCTGTGGTGTGCAGGATAGAGTGGTGATGACTCACCAGATAACGATAAGGCATAGTGTAGAAGATAATCTGGAAGGATGCAGTACTTCTCCAAACAGATGGAGATTTTCTGCAAGGGTAGAAGAATAATGAGAGTGGCAAATGAAGGTCAAAGAACATGCGGCAGTCCTCTCTTTTTCTTTCCTAAGTCACTTGGGCTCCAGGGAGTGAACAACCTCTGCTCTTTTGAGCACCAGGAGAATCTGTGGCCCCAGAGAAAGCCAAACTTCACTTAATGCAAGGACTGTAGTGAGTATTCTTGGAAGACATCCAGGTAGAAGAGAAGGAAATGGAAGAAAGCCCAGTCGAGGTTGGAAATAAGAATGGTGAAGATGGATTCAAGCAACAAAGGGCAAAGAGTTTTGTAAAGTGGAGCTCCTGTCATGGAGCAGGAGGAAATGCATCTGGACAGATAGTCTGACGAGAGTGCCTGGGCAGCCTGGAACTCTGAGTTGAATTCTACAGCCCGCAATGGGCACTCTTCCAGCAGCCTCCAAGTAGGTGATTAATGTGGCAAAAGCTGATGTTTAAAAAAAAAACAAAAACAATGTTTGGAGTGCTGGGCAGGATGAATGAAACAAGAAAAAAAATTGAATCAATGATTTGTCCCTCCTGGGGCCTGTGAAAACCCCATTTGACCTCGTACACCAGATTTACAAAAGAAGAGCCTATGGGGCTGTTATCTTCAACATCTTCCATACACTAGGTGTGGCTTGAGAAGGGAGGTTCGGCTCCTCTGAGTGGAATCAGTTGTTTCTGATCATCTGCGTGGTTGAGGGCAGAGCAGTGGATCATCCAGTGAAGTGATCCGTCAACCCACACAGCTTAACATCTTAATTATGATGGATGGCCTGATGGGTCACTGCAATCATTGTCCAGCACGCAACCTTCTAACAGTCAAGTCAACGCAGCACATAACCATGACATCTACCTTAAAAGCCTGGAATGGAGAAAAGGAGTCCTGGCACAGGACAGCGTCGGGGTGAAACCTTTTATCTTCATCCTGTCACATTATTTGTCATTTCCATATGGGCCACTGACAGCTGTCAGTCAAGCAAAGCTTACCCTGCCGCTGGCAATCTCAAGGCATACAAAAAAGAGACTAACGAAAGCCTGTCTTAATTAGGTGATAATTAAACATTCCAGCCAGAAACCTCCAATCAATCTGACAGAACACACCCGTTCAAAACATGGTTTTGCAGCAATATTCCAACAGACTGATAAGGTTTTGCCTCTCTGGGAATTTAAAAAAAAAAAAAAAATAGTTCAAGTCCCCATCAAGTATTTTGCAGATTTGACGTGAGGATTAAGCAGGAATAAATATACCTAAAGGGAATCAAGAAACGGAGGGCGTCCCTAGGGAAATGCATTCCTCTTCTCCTGCAAAGAACGTCAGGTTACAACGAGCACCCAGAGAGGCTCAGTCTCAAAGGTGCAAAATAAGCGAGAAAGGCCCTGCGTTCTGACAGTGCTGCGCATGCTCACACCGTGCGCATGCTCAGAATGATTTACAATAGATGGATTGCTCCCACGTTGCCTTGCTAATGGCGTGGATGGGTACAAGGCGCACTGCCTGTGTACCTGTGAGCCTCAGCTCCTTATACTTTAATGACAGGGCTATCATTCTCATCTCCACATAGTATCTCCTGAGTAACTGTCCAGATCTCAGCGGCTCAACTCCCACTAAGCCCCCAAGAGATAGCTTTTCTATTTTTTAAAATGCAAGTCCCTATAAAGGGATAGATGGTGCTTCTTTTAAAGAGCTTTTAAATATGATTAAACTCAAATTTTCCTATCTAGTAGGTTCATGGCATGCAGAGTTAAATATAGAAAGAGCGTTTGCACAAAGCCTGCGTTTGATTAGTTCACTTCTTAACTGATATAATTAAAATATTGAATTGACCCAGAGTGCTGGATATTACTTTCTGGTGGGACCTGTGCCACCAAATACCTAAAAGCCCTTTGTTGTTTCCTTGCTGCAATGGATCAAATTAAGCTGCAGTTCCCCAGGCCTCATTTGACCTAAAACTATTTTCATGCTGAAATGCTTTTCCAGGTATCTTGCCAGTTGCTGTTTATCTAAGACTCAATAAGACATCACTTGGTGTTCCAGGAGCAGCCTGCATGGGGCTGAACAGTGATAGTGGGGCACTTCTGGGAAAAAATTCCTAAGTTCTGTTTCTATTTTATAGCTATCACCAATACACAGGCACACGCACACCTGCCCCCCTCCCCCACCACCCCCAAAAGGGAGGCATTACTTGTAGTACTGGTGTTATTCCTTAGAAACCTTACTACAAGGAACTTAGACATTTTATCTTTACAGCTAAACTCTGACATTAAGAGGCAAATTAAAAAGAGGAAAACTAAAGACTCTGATGAGCTGGGAGTCAAGGACATCAAGATAGGAGATCCATTAGACTAGAAGTTGAGCACACCATTCCTATCAGGCAGTTTCTGTAGAACCACTCACAAAGATTTAACAGTTTTCACCAACATTATGAAGAGTTGCATAATTCCACTTCTTCCTCTTCAAGTTCAGTTTTTCAGGGTCTCCTCCTTTGTTTCTTCTGAGATAAGAACCCAATGTCCAATTCTTTGATTTGCCATTCTCAAACAAAAGCAACCACATTTTCAGTCAACTTCAAAAGCATTTTGATGTCACTGTTACGACTCGGTGTGTTTTCCTCTCTTCATGTGATTGAAATCCCTTTGTAAAAGCTGAGAAAAGTTGTTCTGAATTTTTTAAGAGGTTCAGCATGTTCAACCAGAAAACTTGTTCATGCAGAACAGGAGGGCACACCTCGAAGCTTCTGTTTTCTAAGAGTTTATTGCTGGCTGAAGTAAAGGTTCTGATCGCCAGGATCAATTCATTCACCAAGGACACTGAGTGGTTTCTATTACTGAATCTAGCACTTTGCTTCCCAAATAAAGTGTTTCTACCCTAAAGACCATTTTTAAGGGGCTGCTTCACTGTCTCTTCCTCCCACCCTAATTAATTTTTGGTTTTTAAGTCCTTAGTGTTTCTGCATTTGAATACTTCACTAAAAAACAATTGATCTGCTTGTGTGAAGAAGTTCCGGTCTAAGTATACTCAGATTAACTATTTGCCAAAGAGTCTTTCAAATGATCTCTGTCCCTGGTCCCAAGTAGTTACTTATCTACAGGAGAGGTGGCATACCTAATTGTAATCCTGATAAATAAATACATGGTTTTGAAATTTGCTGTTTGTACTGGTCATTTGCCTGTTGGCTGTCAGATCCATTCACACTTTCCTCCCTCATTCTGCTCTGTGGAGAGCTAATCTCTACAAGTTAAATTCCCAGATGCTCTTGCTCACTGGCTTCCATTAAGGTTAAATCAATGGGCAGCACTGGTGGAAACTGGAGGGTGGGAGGGGAGAGAGGCCCACCTCCTCATCCCTCAGGTAGTACCTCCAACAGCTCCATTGTAGTTCCAGCCCATGTCATGGTCCCAGCTCCCACCAGACTTTCTTCATAGTTCTAGCTCCCACCTGTTAGTCAGTCTGGACTCCCATCTTTTCCCTTTATGACCCTAAGAGTAGCAGCATCTCACCTATATTCAGCCCCTCCAGCAACTCTATAGTGAATTCCCTTTATTAAATTCCTTCAGTTGAAATATCTGGCTTGTGCTGTCTTTGAAATGTTAGTAATATAGTTTTATTAATTCCACAATTTAAACATGTTTTAATAGTTACAATTTAGAAAACTGGTATAGAGTAAAAAATAGAAGTCAATACCACATAAACACATACAGAGAAACATTTCCCTGTGCAGCAGGTAGCAGTAAATTATGCCATGAGGAAACACAAGCAATGTGGATGAGCTGGCCATCTTTGTTTATAAACGAGGAACACCAGCTGGGAATGCCCAGCCACACGCCATCAGCAGTGGCACCAGTGGGAGAGCCCAGATTTTCTCCAGTTCTAGCTGATGGGTACTTTGATTATAAAATATATGTCCACATGGAGAGCACAATGGAGAATTCAGATAAGTTTCCTGATAACATAGCCATTAGAGCCTTTGTTCTGGTCATTTCACTGATGGCCAAAGGTTAGTAACACACTATAATTTTATAGGCTAGAGTTTTCTAAATTCAGCCGCAAAGTGCAACTACAATGATATGTAATCTCTGCATTATGCATCCAGGGAGCTTATTTTCCTGGGAATAGTGATATTTCATTCTTCCCCTCTGCTAAAATTAATACCATATCTTAAACAGAGGAGGGGATTAAAAAACACTTGCCTTAATTTTTACATTTTTAATTAAGACTTTAAAAACACATAAAATTTATTATCTTAACCATTTTAAGTGTACAGTTCAGTAGTGTTAAGTATGTTCACATTTTTGTGCAAGCAAGTTCCAGAACTCTTCATCCTGAAAAGCTGAAACTCTGTACCTGTGAAACAATTCACCATTCCCTGCCTCCTGCTAGCCTCTAGTAACCACCATTCTAATTTCTCTTTATGAATTTGTCTATTTTAGGTACTTCATATAAGTAGAGTCACACCATATTTTTTGTGTGTGTGACTGGTTTATTTCACTTGGCATAATGTCCTCAAGGTTCATCTATGTTGTAACATTTGTCAAAATTTCCTTCCTTTCTCAAAGCGAAATAGTATTCCATTATATGTATACACGATATTTTGATTATCCATTGATACTGTTTAGGTGTGTGTCCCTTTCAAATCTCGTGGTAAAATGTAATCGCCAGTGTTGAAGGTGGGGCCCAGAGTAAGCCGTTTGGCTCATGAGGGCGAATCCCTCATGAATGGCTTGGTGCTGTTCTCGTGATAATGAGTGAGTTCTCGCTCTGAGTTCACATGAGATCTGATTGTTTAATAGAGTGTGGCACCTCCCTTTATTGCTCCTGCTCTTGCCATGTGACATGACTACTCCCCAACTGGCCTGCCATGATTGTAAGCTTCCTGAGGCCCTCACCAGAAGCCAAGCAGATGTTGGTGCCCTACTCGTACAGCCTGCAGAACCATGAGCCAATTAAACCTCTTTTCTTTATAGAGTACCCAGTCTCAGGTATTTCTTTATAGCAACACAAGAACAGGTTAACACATCCTCTATGCATCAATGGATATAAATAGGTTCCTTATGCCTCTTGGCTATTATTAATAGTGTTGCAACAAACACAGGCATTCAAATATCTCTTTGAAACCCTGATTTTAATTCTTTAGGTATGTATCCAGAAGTTGAGTTGTTAGAACATATGGTAATTCTATTTTTGATTTTTTGAGGAATTTCCATGCTGTTTTCCATAGTGGCTGCACCATTTTACGTTCCCACCAACACAGCACAAGGGATCCAGTTTCTTCATGTCCTCACCAACACTGTTTTCTCTGTTTTGTTTTTGCTTTCTGATGTTATCCATCCTAAAGGGTATGAGGTGTTATCTCATTACAGTTTTAAATTTTTGTTTCTCTAATAAGTAGTGATGGTGAACATCTTCTGGTATGGTTCTTGGCCATTTGTATATTTTCTTTGGAGAAATATGTCTGTTCAAATCCTTCGCCTATAGTTTAATTTTCTTGTTTTTTTTTTTTTTGTTGTTGTTGTTGTTGTTCAGTTGTAGGAGTACTTTATATATTATGGATATTAACCCCTTATCAGATATATGGTTTGTAAATATTTTCTCCCATTCCATGAGTTGCCTCTGTTGATAGTGGAGCAGTTTTTACGTGAGCTGTTGTTGTTGTTATTTTTGTGGATTTTTTGGGGTTTTTTTTTTTTTTTTTTTGACCCGAGTAGCTGGGACTACAAGTGTGTGCCACCATGCCCAGCTAATTTTTGTATGTTTAATAAAGATGGTGTTTCACCATGTTGCCCAGGCTGGTCTCGGACTCCTGAGCTCAAGTGATCCTCCTGCCTTAGCATCCCAAAGTGCTGGGATTACAAGCATGAGCCACTGTGCCCAGCCAGTGATGCAGTTTTTATGTTTTTATGTGATCTTATTATCTGTTTTTTCTTTGATGCCTGTGATTTTGGTGCCATCTCTTAGAAATCGTCATCAAATTCAATGTTATGAAGCTGTTTCCTACATTTTTGTTCTGAATTTTATAGTGTTAGCTTTCATATTTAGGTCTTTGATCCATTTTCCTTTCTTTCCTTCCTTTCTACCTTACTCCCTCCCTCCCCACTTCCTTCCCTCCTTCCCTTCCCTTCCCTTCCTTCCTTATTTATTTATTTTTTTCATGACAGGGTCTTGCTCTGTCACCCAGGCTGGAGTGCAGTGGTGTGACCATAGTTCACCCTAGCCTGAAATTCCTGGGCTCAAGTGATTCTTTTGCCTCAACCTCCTGAGTAGCTGAGATTACAGTTGTGAACAACTGTGCCCAGCCTGTTTGGCATTTATTTTGTATACGATGTAAGGCATGGGTCCAATTTTAATCTTTTACATGTAGATATCTAGTGTTCACAGCCCCTTTTGTTGAAATCGGGACAGTCCTTCCCGAATAAATGGCCTTGACATCTTGTCAAATATCTATTGGACATAAAAGTTAGCATTTACTTCTGGGCTCTGTGTTTTATATTTTATTCCATTTATCTATACATCTATCTTTATGCCAGTACCACATTGCTTCGATCACTGCATCTTTGTAATAAGTTTTGAAATCAGGAAATGTGAGACATGAAACTTTGTTTTTATTTATTAAAATTGTTTTGGCTATGCAGTGTCCCTTGAGATTCCATATGAATTTTAGAATTATTTTTCTATGTCTGCAAAAATACCATTGGGCTTTGCCTTAATTTATCACTTACTATTAAAATTATTAAACACTGTTCAAAATCCAGCTTTAATTCACCACCTTCAGAAGTTTTTCATGACCTTCCAACCTTCTGAAACTGTGACAATATTGTATTAATATATTTTGCCCTAGCTGTTGCATAGGCAAATCAGTGATTTAACACAAAAGTTTATCTCTGGCTCACATCACAGTCTAAGGCAGTGTCTTAGTCCATTTTCTATTGCTATAGCAGAATAGCTGACACTGAATAATTTGTAAAGAAAATATTTTATTTAGCTCATGGTTTTGGAGGCTGGGAAGTACAAGATTGGGTGGTTGCATCTGTTCAGCTTCTAGTGAGGGCCTTCTGCTGCATCATAACATGGCAGAAAGCATCACAGGACATGAAAGGTGTTTGAGAGCCAAGCTGGATTTTATAACAGACCCACTCTAGTGATAACTAACCCACTCCCGTGATAACTCATTAATCAGTTAATTCAGGAATGGGTTAATTCATTAATAGGGGCTCTGCCCAACCATCTCTTAGATGCTCCACCTCTTAATAGTGTTACCTGGAGAATTCAGTTTCAACACGCGTTTCAGAGGAGACAAATATTCAAACCATACCAGGTAAGTTGAGGGCCTTTACAGGGCACCACTCCTCCAAGTGTTGACTCAGACATTCAGGATACTTCTATCTCATTAGGAATGCAGTTAAGAACACATGATCTCCAAGTTTGCCCTAGCAGAGGAAGAGCAAGATAGAGACACACTGGTTATTAAAGCCTCCACCTGGATGATACACACAAAACTCTACTCACATTTTATTGACTAGCACTAGTCACTTGGCCCCTTAACTGCAAGGGAAGCTGAGGAACGTGTAGGAGTGTTTCATTTGGTGAATACTGTTGCTGACACAAGCACAGACTGTGGTACCTTTAATTGGATACTTTCTATACTTTTGAAAGACATCTCTTGTATTATTGGCTTGTCTGCCTATTTAATCTTGTGTCTGTCATGGCTCCCAGTTCTACTGTAAGTACTTTGAGAATAGAAACAATATGTCATGCATCTTTGTGTCTCCCTTCTTATGCAGCAAAATGGCTCTTGTATAATTGGTTCATTCAACATTCAGTCAATAAATACTTATTGAGTTCCCATATTGCGCACTGTTTTAGGAACTGGGAGTACCTTGGTGTGAAAATACACTGAATTCTCCATACCTAATTTACAGAATCAATCAAATATTCACACAAATGAATGTAAAATTATAACTATGCTGAATGTTTGAAATTAAAAACACATCATGTTTTAAAAAATGCTTTCATAACTAAATTTGAAAACAATAAGGCTGTGGAATAAGCTAAAAAGGAGAAACCCAAACTCTTATAAGGATTGTGGAAAATCTTGCCCTACGGAGATTCCAATCAGGGAGAGCAATAGAATGGGGAGAAGGCAAATACAATGGTGTCAGGCAATTAGCAGGTACTTCTGAACTCCCTGGAGGAGTGAGGTTTTCAAATAGCATTCCCCAGTCTCCTATACTGTGCCTGGTGTGATAGGCAACATGTCAGGAGTAATAAAGAAAAATGACAGTGTAACTACAAACAGAAAAAACACATCTTTGGTACATTTCCATCCTGTCAGCAGTTTTCTGTCATAACCTAATGGGATCATATGAATAATTTTGTTTTCTCTAGTAGGAACCAAAAATATATATCTATATATATACATACATAATCTCATCAGGTTGTTTTTATATCATACTATGAAAAAATGAGTACTAACATGATGAAAAGAAGAGATAAGCAATAGAAATACAAGTAAAATGGAATATTTGTGGGCATGATTATTTTAGATATTCATATGGCATTTGTGATAAGAATGTTGTTTCTGCTCACTCCTCTGTCCTTGATAAACTATGAGTAGTTATCCGAGAATGGCAGGCATCTTTGTCTTCCTATGTTTTTATACTGGGAAAGGAATGTGTCTCTTTGACTTACATATGTTTATTTATTTATTTATTTTGTTCTACCTTGCGCTTTTGAGCTTTCAGTCTGCTCCCATGGCATAATCCAAATGACTTGGACAATTTGTTATTGTCAGCTTCGGAGATGAGAACATGAAGACACCCTGTGGCCCTAAAAACATATCAATTCGAACTCAAAAGATAACCATGTAAAATTATTTCGCCAAAGCCTCCTCCATTTTCCCCAGAATTGTTTGGACAATTTTATTTGATTTTTGTCTGAGTTATTAG
The DNA here is from genome assembly GCF_002776525.5 of Piliocolobus tephrosceles. Taxonomy (NCBI): domain Eukaryota; kingdom Metazoa; phylum Chordata; class Mammalia; order Primates; family Cercopithecidae; genus Piliocolobus; species Piliocolobus tephrosceles. The sequence continues at coordinate 23,394,786 of NC_045451.1, read as the reverse complement.
ACAAGTTGCTCAACTTCTTACTTACTCATAGGTTGGATTGAAATCCAAAACTGGATCAACCCGAATTCACATCCTACAGTGAATGCACATAATACGCATTACTAAACAGTGGTTGAAATTAAGTCAGTTGAATTGAACTGAACTGAACTGAAAAATTAAAGACTTGTGTGGTTCAGCAAATTAGAACATTCTGTTAAAAATGGACAATCCAATCTCTTGCCCTACAGTGACATGCTCTGCCTCCACATAGAGTGTAGGTGTATGAATAACCACGTGCTTAGCCAGTCGTGTATTCAAGCACTGAAAGCAGGTTATTTTTGTTGCATAATGTCATCGTGAATTTCCTGTCTCTGTAACTCAGAAAATATGGGCCTGTTACAAAGCAAGAAAGAAGAAATGAATTATTCAACAAGGGTGTTGGAAAAATTGGCTATTTGAAAAAAATAAAATCCTCAAGTTAGATTGTCACCTCAGACCACATAACAAAATAACTTTTGTCTGAAATTAAAAAGTGAAGTGTAAACAGTAGAATTATAAAAACTTGAAAGAGCATATGTGGACAGGGATTGGTGGAAGATAGCAGGAGGGACACAAAGCAATCTCTTCTTTTACTTTATGCATCTCTGTTGTCTTTTAAAAACAACAATGTCATGCATACTTTTCAAAATGAGGATAAAATATAATATTTTCTTGACCAATATTTTATTGATCTCAGGGTGATGAAGGACTTTCAAAAGCAATGGAAGAAACATCAAAAGAAGATAAATACATTTGGACAACTTTTGCAAATCAATAAAGACATCATAATTTAAGAGATGGATGAAAAATTGGGGGTACATTTGAGACACATATTACAAATGTTAATATCTTTAACACATGAAGAACAATTCCAGCTTAATAAGAAAAACATGCACCATGAATTGGAAAAAAGGATAAAATAGATGTTGTGTGGAAAATAATTTTTTAAACCTGATAAAGTAATAAGTAAGCATATGACAATTTTAAAACAAATCAGAGTTTTATTTGTAATATTTTAAAAATGAGGACCAATCTTAACATGTAATAAAAGAATACTAAGTGGGCTATTGTTTGAATACTATAATAATGTAGGGATAGTATAGAAAATGTGTCAAAAGGGATATTGTAGAAAATGAATCAAAAATATTAGTAGTGCTTATCACTTGACAGTAAGATTATTGTTTTTTTAATTGTCTTCCTATACTGTCCTTATTGTTCTTCTAAAAGGAGTGTGTGGTATTATTTTATAATGAGAAAAAAAATTAAGCACAGGTCTTCTTTCCTTTATTATTCCTTTATTAAAAATGTTCACATCTTAAGTGTAACGTCTTTACCCAGATGAAATGCTGTGGAAACTTTGAACGAAAGACTGAACATTATTTCTGTACGTCTAACTTTCATAGATTGCCAGTTTAACATACAGCATAAAAGATAGCGAATTAATTTAACTTTAACTTGACCCATTTAATATTAATATCTATGCCCACGCTCTCTCTCATTTCATTGTCATCTTCTTTCCTACTGGTTGGCTTATTTTTCACTAATGTGCTAGCTAATATAGGACACCTTGAGAGTGTAAATTGCACTTTCAAAATAGATCTTGTCTCTGTTCAAGTCCCTTGGAAATTTTTAAGTGGAGTAAGCGAAACAAATAGCTGAAAGGTAGGCCCTTAGGGATGTTTGCTGACTTATTCCTTTCAGAGATGTAGAGTAGGCCCACACTGTGAATTTTTTCTCATCATTTGGAGAAGTCCTTCACCGTTAATTGCCTTCTTTCTGCTCCAGGTGCAAAACATCTAGATTATTCCCAAATAAACACAAGTCATCTTCATACCTTTAGACACTTAATATCTTTCTTTAAGATGTTCACTTCTCGTCTTCCTGGTCCCTCTTTTCCGTTGTTGGTCTCCAGTTTTTTTTTGTTTTTGTTTTTTGTTTTTTTAAGTAGAGCAGGAATGTGGCTGTGAAGTGCAAATGAAAAGGGAGATGAAAAGCACAAAATGAAGAAAAGACACTTCTCAGTCCTACACTTCATAGTTGGTTTTGTAAGCAAAGCAGTTAGCCATCTAATCAGGGTGGGACTTATTCTGAATAAATTCTCTCTTTCCAATGCCTAAAATTTGATCACTATTGAATGATGCTTTGCAATCATCATTGCCCTTTCCTGATAGCCTCCTCGAAAATTTAAATGCTCCTGAAAAGGACTAAAATTACTAGCACTTTGACATGAATAACTTTTAATAAATTCTCTTCCTACTCACACAAGAGATGGATGTTCTTCAAGTTTTCATTCGTGATCAGCAAAACTGCGTGGGCCTGGAAGCTGGGAGTTCTAAAATTGGAGGATGAGGAAACAAAGGAGAAACTTATAAAGTTATAATATTGTACTGGGCGAGCCCCATGCTCATTCTGACCGTGTGCCCCGTGAACTCACGCCCACCTGTGTCCCACCGTCAGGGTGAAAAGAGAAGAGCCAATTCATGATGGCAGCTGCAAGGGAGTCAGTGGTAACTCTCCATACCCACTGCTTCTTTACCATTAATTCCAGGGATATCACATGGAAGCTGGGAATCCATAGAGCAGCCAGACTTTTGCCTCCGGTTCAACTCCCTTATCACAACAGGAAAATAATCACAATGAGACGCCTAGTGAAAAAGTCACACTGTGACTGCCCTGGCCCTGCCTCAGCTTAAACAATAAAATATGAATCACAGAACATGACCCGATAACAGGAAACAGGTCCAGCGCTGAGGGTGCCTTGGTAAACAGCAGCAATTTCCCCCACCAAGATCTTGATTAATGCCCTTCCCAAATCAGAGAAAGGGATAAAGTTTCCATGTCAGGAGGGCTGACCACACGCTCATGTAATGATTTCCATCTCTCTCTGACATCTCTTTCCAAGCCATGCACTTGTGTCAGAATCATATACCCTGTCCTAGGACAGGTAATGAAATGTAATGACAGTCTTTCCCCATTCCACTTCCAGCTGCTTCACAATGGCTGCTAATAAAGACATATGGCTTTATGTTGTCCATCTGTGTTCCAAAAGCAAACATGCAATTGTGTTTTCCTCTTAGGTCTGCTCTCAGCCTAGAGGAATGTGGCCTGAGAAAGATGAGCCAAACTTGAGCTGACCTCTCACTGCTTCCTAGGCCACACTTCAATACTTCCAACAATGCTTCCAGATCTCTTGCTTCCACATAACATACTTGTTTATTTTTTTAATTTTTTTTTTTGAGGCAGGGTCTTGCTCTGTTGTCCAGGATGGAATGTAGTGGTGCCATCATAGCTCACTGCGGTTTGTTTGTTTTCAAAGAACAACAGAACTGTAGTAGTCCTGTGAGCAATCCAATAGAATCAATCCTTGTTCACAGGAAGCACTTGGATTCCAGTGTGTATGATTTTACTCTGTGCTGTTTATTTTTCATTTAATCCAAGGGACCCCAGAGGGCTGGTCAAAGAATTGAAAGCAGAGTTTGAAAAGAACTTGAAGAAGTTTTGCTATGGAAGCTCATGCAAAAATTAGAGATTAGAGCACAATGTTATTATTTTGAGCATTTATGTGGGCCGGTGGTTGAACATATTCATTCTCTCGGGCTTTTATGGCCTAACAATTTGGCATTAATGTTTTTGGGGACTTTTAAACTAAGTAACAGTACTGATACCTAATACTGCCAAAGCAAATAGCATAGATATATGGGTGTTCTGTTCCCTCTTTTCAGAGACAATTGAGTCAAGTCAATTTCTACCAAGAATCTTGGACAGAGAAATTTAGAAGATACAGTTGACTCTCAGTAGGTGCCCCCACTCCCCTACCATGGAGGCAGCTACATGAATAATAATTAAGGCAAAATAATCCAGTCACGTGTGACATCAGAAGGGGATCCTCAGTGCTTGGTGGGCTGTGACAAGGCCACTGTGCAGACAATGATGGAATATAGGACTAACTAAAGCTGAAGAGAGGGTAGCTGCAATATACAAGTAGCAGCGATAGGCAAAGAATGCTGGTTGGAGCACACACAGTACAGACATAAAAAAAACATGTCTCCATATACAAATAGCATTGGTAGGTGTCCCATATAAACAGGTGTTGCCAAAAAGCTGAAGAGGTAACTCTTTCAGCTTTTTCAAACTGGAAAAAAATATCTAGAGCTCTCCAGAGCCACCAAAGTCATAGACTGTGCTTTAGAAAAGCAATGCAAACATTTCTTCCCCAGGTAAAGGTGGTATGCTGTTCTCAATTTCCCTTGTAGTTATAAATTCACAAAAATGTCACAGTTCAAAGGGACCATGGATACTTCCAGGCCAGCTTCATGGAGGTACAAAACCAAGGTCCCAATGCCTGGAGTTTTCTCAAGGATATTTGAATTAGTCTTATTTGTTTTGATTACAAACCCTTAGAATTCTACATTTGGCTTATTAAGGCAAGCCTCTTTTATTTAGGTAAAGTTTTATAATCTTTAAATATTTTCCTATTTTGGGCAGGGATTTTTGTCTATTTTACTTATAATACTTATACACACTTGCAAGTGGATTGGTGTACACGTACACATACACACATAATCTGTAACATCATCAATACACTTGCACGTATGTATAAGTATTATGAACACTGAATATATGTATAAGTATACATATACACATCTGTACACGTGTAAGTTTATCAGCCTGTATCCTCTCAGAGAGAGGATATAAGAAGAGTTCACAAACTTCTTCAGTCAGATGTCACCTGTCCTGCTCATTTCATTTCTGTTTCTTCAAATCCACCTCTCTCTATAGCTACTGGAAAGGAAGAACAAAGTTCCTTATGATGAGACTCCGTGCAATTTGGATTGAGTTTTTGTTGCTAAATTACATCAGGCAAGGCAGAGGCATTGTCAGTGCCCATGGTAATGTCATTTAATCCCTCTGTGCCTCAGTTTCCTTGTCTTTAAACAGAGGATAATAATAGTACCTAACCCATCTGATAATCTGATAGGCTTGTGAGGATCAAATGAGATAATACATGAAAAGCACTTGGGATAGTGCCTGACACATACTCAACACTTAAAATATTGTACCATTATTAGTGTACAATGCCATAATTACACAAATGATGAATTACCAATGAATCAGGTCAGAATTCAAAACCAATCAATAAATATGCATTACCCACTATGTGGAATCACTGTTGTAGAAAATACATGTTTATTAGTGGACCCTCAGTTCATACTGCATTAAACATTTATTGGTTATCTGAGTGGACCACACAAAAAAAATCAGGGTTAGCTGATTATTCTGCTTTCAGTAGTCTGGAGCTAGGATAATTTCAGCAGGAAAAATGCACTCATTCCAATTGGGACCTGTCCAGAACATGCGGCTAAACAAACCTATTAATAAATTGTGACTTCAGTAATTAAAGGTACACACACAGACATCATGCATGCTAAAATGACATTTTGTTAATAGACTGTCCTGGCAGGTTGGGGTGTTCTTTTAAGCTTTTTAGCAGCAACAAGCTGCTTCCTAGTCAGGAATCTTAAAATAACTATGTCATTACATAAACATTCGACATCTAACTTATGCCAACCCATGTTCTATTTCTTTTGGAAGAGAATGAAATAAGATGAATCGACATGACCCAAGAGCCTATGTTATAGAATGCTAATGTTCTTTGAGAGGGTGGACTTTATAAAAGTTGTGAAAAAGGACCGGTGTTACAGGTATGACTGACCTCTACAGGATTATTTTATTGCAAAGGTTCTTTGGTTTTATAAGCTGACGTGCCAGAGTCAACATAAATAAGGTACTAGGGGAATATTGCCACAGAGGTAAGAGCAATAACTTATGTATCTATTTCAGCATAGCCAATTGTGCCTTGGGGAGGGGACCTAGGGACTCCGCTCAGCTAAATAAATATCAAATATAGCCTGACTAACAACTCAAAGAGCACCAGATTTATTGTCCTCAGAATTAAACTGTATTAGGAATAAACCAGAGATAGTGATAACCCCACTCAAACTGATACAAGATTTGGGCAACTTCAGCCTCTGAGCAAAGCTCCTGCATTGTTGGAACTCAGGCAACAGTAAGACAGGTCAGACTGATGATTGGGTACAAGTCAAATAGATCCCACAGGGAGATATCAGACTTTTTGGTGAATAAGAGGAAGCCCAGCAAGTAGAGAATCAGCATGGAGAGAGAAATGGAAAAAGGAAAATACCAAAGGATGTTTAGGCTGTTTGCATGAAAGAAAAACCTTCATGGTATATGGTAGTAACCAACTAGAGGCACTGAGGTAAAGGGGCAGAGACCAGCAACTGAATCTGATATCTAGGAAAGACTGAGTCACAGAAAGTAAGTCAAGAGACCAGAGACTAGAACTGGAATGAACAGATGGACAAACTAAATGCTGAGCCACTTGTGTAATCCCTTCATAAATTAGGGCTTTATTCATGGAATAAACTTTATTAGTGGCAATAAACTTGTTTAATATGCTTAATAGCTAGTCCCTGAAGTTAAGCGACAGGGAACCATAGCCTTACCACATTGAATTTGGGTTGTCCCTGTGACACACTTTAACCAATAGCATTTGGCATAAGTGACACTGTTTATCTTTGGAGCTGGGCCTTAAGATTTGCAGCTTTTGGTTTTGCTGAATGCCACTTAGAGTGCTTTCTATTGAAACTTAGCTGCCATGCCATAAGAAGCCCAAATTCTCTAAAGAGGTCATAAAGAAGTGAACAGAGGCCCTCTGACCAACAGCTCCAACAGATTTCTCAGCAAAGGCAGCACCAACTGCCAGCTATGTAAAGAAGCTAATATGGATGTCCAGTTAAGTCAAGGCTCCATCTGGCCCACATCCATGAAGCAGAAGAACCACACAGCTGAACTCAGTCAACTCACAGAATCATAAGAGATAATAAAACAAGCATTGCTTCAACCACTAAGTTTTGGAACATTTGTTACACAGCAATAGAAAATGGAATCTGTGAAGATGACAAAGGATATAAAAGCAATAAAAAAAAAACTAAGACTTGAGTCTTTTTTAAAAATTTATTTTATTCAGCATACTCTCTTTAGTAAGATAGGCATTTGTATAGCATATTTAAGAGGTTCCATAAAAAAAGTTAAAACACATAAAGTTTTATAATTGAAAGGCAAACTTAATTTAACTAAATATTTTACTTCTTGTTGTGTTACATTGATTCAATTAAAAGTAGTATGGGGTGAAGTAGAAAGACTTGAAAGAAAATTCCAGATTTCCCAGGCCCTTTCAAACACACTTATGTATCACAATCACCAACTTTAACTGTGAGCATCATATCTTCTCAAGATGTGGCTGTACTTGAATTTGCTGCTAGAGCTAAACATGATTTTTTACATGGAACTTCTCAACCTTAACTAAGCCTTCTGCTCATTATGGTTATGGCTTACATGAAATGACTTCTGTGTTTGCTCCAGAGGCCAACATCTTACAAAATATTGCACTGAGCACAAATATCAGAGGATAGGGGAAGACCAGAAGAGTGGGTCAGATTTGAGAAGGAGCTAGAAAGGGGACCCACCTCGTAAATCAGCACCCTGAGAGTTAATGTTACAGCATTTGCTAATACATCAAAATGGGCCATGGCAGGCCAAGATAAGCCAAGTCCTGGAAGACAGAAAATCAAGGAGAGGTCAGCATTTCCCTGGTTACCTAAGGTCAATAGTCAGCCAAGGGTCAGGAAGCCTTGACACCAAATAAGGAAAGATTTAACTATCAGGTCTCAGAGACCAAGCCTGCCAGGGTCTGAAATCTAGAAATGAAGGTCAATCCAATTACCCCAGCAGTCAGAACTCAAAAGTGAACTCGTTTCTTTTATACTCTTGTAAATGGTGTCCAGAAGAGGACAGTCCACAGCCCAGAGATATTTGCAGAACTAAATCCTTTTATCTTGCGATTAAAATAATCAGACTGTTTCTCAAATAGAGGATGACATGATGTTGAAGTACCATCACTTTTTATTCTCTAGGACTTTTAAAGTTTGGAAAGAATAGTACTTAAATAATCTCATTATATTTGTGCTCACTACTTGGCACTCTCTGACTAGACAGAGCAATCATAGTTGGCAGAGAACACCTAACATTGTGGGGGAAGCTGTCTTCCCTTTGTGACATGATCATGACAGACACAGACATATTTGGCTACACTGTTGTCTTTGATTGCTTTCAATATTGTGTGATTTCAGGAAGTAGGGCAATTGCCTTGAATTATGAATTAAATCATGAATCTTGGATTAAAAGTCTCTTATTCCTTTACTCTCTGCTTCTCAAAGGAGCTACTAGATGAAAATGAACATCTACTTGAGGTGCAATATTTCTCAAGAATCATGATCAAAAGGACACTTTGGACCAAATATTGACTGTGTTCAGCACGATGAATTTCCCACTACAGATCCACATCTCAAGTGACAGCTTTAGAAGACCTGAAGACATGACTGGTATCATTGTGAAGTCTTCTGCGATCAGTGGGGCACCCAAATGGATACACTGGTGGTCTGTTTCTATGAGGGGATTTTGACTTAGTCAAATCCTGAACCATGGATACTTCTGCAGAATATGATGAACAAATCTACCCCTCTCCTTCAGAAACTTTATTCAGTGAAACCCAGTTCAGTGGCCAAAACAAGAACTACCATGTTTTCTTTTTCTTTTTTTCTTTTTTCTTTTCAGACAGAGTCTTACTTTGTTGCCAGGCTGGAGTGCAGTGGCTCAGCTCACTGCAACCTCCACCTCCCAGGTTCAAGCAATTCTCCCACTTCAGCGTCCTGAGTAGCTGGGACGCCACCATGCCCTGCTAATTTTTGTATTTTTTTAGTAGAGATGGGGTTTTACCATGTTGGCCAGGCTGGTCTTGAACTCCTGACTTTGTGATCCACCAAGCTTGGCCTCCCAAAGTGCTGGAATTACAGACGTGAGCCACCTCACCCAGCCATGAATTACCACATTTTCAAGAGATCTTCATGGCTGATCACAGGTCTAGAAATGGCATGTCTTCAGGTGGTAGTATCATAAAATGTCTTAAATTAATACCAAAGGGAAGGATGACCAATTTGTAAAAGCTGAAAAATTTTTTTAAAAATTAAGCTTACAGGTTTCAAATGCATAGAGTAACCCTGGTCTAACAAAATATGGACATGAGAAACTCGTTAGGGATCTGCTTTAATGAATAGAGAGCTTAATTTTTAATTAGTGTATTAGTTGTTTACTTGTAAATGGCAACAACATTCTAGCCCATAAACTCCGAATTAGCATGATTCAAGCACAGTTTTAATTTAAATAATTCTATAGTATCCAATTTAACAAACTTGTTGAGAATCAACTTTACTAGGCTCTGTGGTAGATACTACAGTAGCAAAGGTTAATCAGACATGGTCTCTGCCTCAAGGAGTTGACGTATAGTGAGTAAGAGAAGGATGCAATTAGTTATTCCATAATATGATAAATGTTATGCTTTTGTGATGAACAGTATGCTTTCAGAGAATAAGAGTGGGGGAGCAGATTGATTTTACTTGGGAAATGCATACATATTTCATGAGGGAAATAATAGTGAATTTGGGCTTTTCCATTTGGTGAAGTTAAGTGACAACTAATCAAATGGAGAGGAGTCAGAAATGCACCATAGTGGAGGATTAGTCTGAAAATAGCCATGATGGTAAGATGGGGTAAGACATCTTTTGGAAACACTGTGGCTGCAGCAAGTAGAGCCTGGGAGAGAGGTAGATGATGAGGCTGGAAAAGAAGTAAGTCTAGACCACTAATGCACTAAATCCATTCTGGAGTTGGTACTTCCTCCTATAGACAATTGGAAGCCAGAGAGTGATTTGAACACATACCCACGTGTGGAGATAATAACTCGAGCCGTTGTCCTGTTGCTTGAGAGAATTAGGGTTTGTACAGCAAGAAAGCAACAAGAAAGAACCTATTTAAGCCTTCAAATTCCAAAACAATAGTGAAAGTCACTGTTTTTAATTTTCAAAAACCAAGACTTTGAGAGGAAAAAAGCTTTTGCAAGTCACAAGGCAAAGCCCTGAGAGAGCTGGCAGAATGTATGAAAACACAGTAAATTACTAATTACTGCATCATCCCTGAGCCTGTATCCCTACCACTCACATGGCTTAAGACCAATGACTTGCTATTTCTGCATACCATTCTTTTATCAGTCTAGAGTCTCACTGAGATGGTGCTGAAATAACAAGGAAGAGAGAGAAGGTTGGGTTAAGTCTGGAACTTCTAATATACCCATAGGGAAACCTAGGAGTTTATCCATAAATAATAGACTGAGAAGAGAATTGATGAAGAAGTAGAAGATAATACAATGTGTTACCCATCTAGCCATTTAACAAAATGTGCAGGGTGCCAGGGGACCAGTAGGGACCTTGCACCTAAAGGAACCTCTTGGAGAAGTGGTCAACACTGAGAGATGGCCCAGCCTCTGACTGAGCACCTCCGATGGCCAGAACCAGGGAACTTTGAGGGAGCTCAGCTGGTCTCCTCTGATTGTCTCTCTTTGAGCTGACATCACTAGTGTCTACTGCCTGAGGAGCCCCTTGAGGTTTCCCTTGAGGACCTCTCATCAACAGCTGCCTGTACTCTGATGTAGTGAACCATGCCCAGGCCTTCAGACTGCTTGGCTCAGCCAGCCACTCCCCTCAGAAGAAGTCTTCTTCAAAAATCTAAGACATTTTTGAGCCTCAAAAAGGAAGTACCTATGCCTTGACACCCATAGGTAGTGCAAGTACTATGGAAGAGAGGGTATGTCTACATTTCAACTTGGAGGAGCAGGGTGGGTGGTGGTAATTGAACAAGGCCAGCTTGTGATTTTATCTCAGCTACGACAATGGAGAAACCACTTCTGAACAATATCACATTAATGTTGTTTTTTGGTTTTTCTTAAGATGGAGTCTTGCTCTGTCACCCAGACTAGAGTGCAGTGGCACAATCTTGGCTCACTGCCACCTCCGCCACCCAGGTTCAAGCGATTCTTCTGCCTCAGCCTCCCGAGTAGCTGGGACTACAGGCGCCCGCCACCATGCCCAGCTAATTTTTGTATTTTTAGTAGAAATGGGGTTTCACCACATTGGCCAGTCTGGTCTCGAACTCCTGACCTCATGATCCACCCACCTCAGCCTCTCAAAGTGCTGGGATTACAGGTGTGAGCCACCGTGCCTGGCCCACATTAATGTATTTTAAGACATATCCCCTTGTATCCCTGTCCTGAGTATATTATAATTCCACAAATAATTTCTGTTTGTCTCTACCACCACAACAGAGCAGGGCTTCTGACGGTAACTAGTCCTCCCAGAAGGCCTCTATGGATACTGACACATCACAGTTGCTTGTGGGAAAAGCAACTGTGTCCTAGAGAAAGTGCTATTTCATCCAGATAGGCATGTACCTCAAGGCAATGGATAACAACACACAGGTCATATGAAGGCAGGTCTTCTTTGCACTCATCAGTCATGGATATTTGAAGACACTCATTCCCCATGCTTCATCCTGAAGATCACTGACTCCCTAGAAAATATTCAAGGCATGTGGAGTGCTAAGTACTAATGTATTAACATTTGGATCAGGGCACAAGCATACACATACATCCTTTACTAGATTTCTTTACTTTTACCAAAATGGAGGACTGTGACAAAAGGTAATAGTGTCTAATTCCTACTTTATAAAACGGATTCTCGGTCTGTCAGTAGCAGATCAGCATTGAACACCTAGATTTTCTTCTGATATTTTTTGGGTACAAATGCCTACAGAAAAAGGAAAAACAAAGACATAAGCCATGACCCTTATTCTGTCCTCTAGGACTGTATAATCTTATTGGGTTTTCCAAATTAAACCCTAGGGATGTTGATTTTATAAACTCCCTGGTATCTAAGGCATAGAAGAGGCTTAGAAGAACTCCAGGCTAGGGGAAGGATATTTTTGTCTGCATGAATGGGACGTAGATTATGTTTAAGGAGAGTAGTTTATGAAAAAACTGAATAACTCTTGACCTTTCTGGAGGAAGACCACAGAGATGGAAGTATCTAAATCAAGAGAAAATGTATCCCGATACAATAAGAATGACTGATCACTGTGTAATCCCTGACTTTCTATCTCCATCATCCTCATGGCCTAAAACCAGTAAGTCTTGAGCCCTACATACCATTTTTCCATCAATCTAAATCCTATCTGAGATGATGCTAAAAAAAAAAATAAAAAAAGGGAGAAATGATTGGGCTAAGTGTAGAAATGTTAGTATACCCATAGGGTAACCTAAGTTAACAACCTTTCATAAACTGGGGGTGAGTTTTACTGCTGTCCTCCTAAGGGGATCTGAAACTCCTTCTGTTAAGTACCCCCACCACAAGTAAAGGTGCTGAAGGTCTTTCCCATTCACGCTACCATCTTTAGTTTCTCCTATAACAAGGCCTCACTCTCTATTTGGGGAGATATGTTTGCCCTGTTAGGAAGAGGGAACACACAGGGCAGTTAGGGTGGGCTCAATAAAACCTCAAATCTGATCCCCAAAGGTGGGGATCAATCCTGATGTGCACAGAGGGCCCTGAGGCTCCTGGTTCTTCTGAACTTGAGATAAAACCAGGGGTAACCAAGAAGAGGATTGGGGCTCAGAAAACCTAAGACCATTATGCCAGCAAAAATGGCCTCCAGATCTGGAAACCACTCATAAGCCCCAAATCAGGTAGTAAGATACTCACCCGATACCCAGCTTCATCAACCTGCTAGTATGGGACCCTGGGGAACACGTCACCCTTACTGTCATGCACAGCCCTGCCTATAGGAAGGTCCTTTCTGGAAGCAGAGGTGCAAGTCAGACCCCAGTTCTCACAACTCTGGAGTCTAGGGGAGAGGGTGCTTGGAGCTCTTCTAGGATTCTGAAAGAAAATAAAAGTTCTCTGTGAGGGCATCAAAGATCTGCGTGGGGGAGAAATTCAAATACCTGAAGCATTGGATAGGCTCACACCATAAATGGGTTTCATCACAGACCCAGTGGAAGGAAAACCTCAAACTATCTCTGTTCACATCCACTTGCTCCAGCAAAATCACTGGGGACTTTCTGTCCACAGCACCTGCATCCCCTCCAGATGTCCCAGGCCTCAAGCTTTGCTTTGTGAGGTTTGCAGATGTCCTGACCATTAACTACAAGCTTTTCCACATGGGAATTTGGCTGGGCTGTCTCTGACTTGGGGTCATGACAGCTGCAAGACCAACAAGGGATGGGCGGATGGGTGTTGAGGGAATAAGAAAGCACATTAATCTTTTAAGGCCTTCCTCCATATCATTGAGAAAGATGAGTCTGCAGAGAGCTGAGCAGGGGGTGGATTGGAGGTAGGAGAGGCCAGATACAGGGCAGTGCAAGAGTGAGCACGTTGGATGGGCAATGGAAGTGGTAACAGAGAGCACTCTTAGATGTGGCAGGGTGAAAGTGGGAGACACTAAAATAAGGTGAAAAAGATGAGGGAGGAGTCTAGGATGACTTCCAGGTTTTAGTTTGGGTGGTAATAGGTGGCAATGTCGTGTTCTAAAATAAGAAATAACTTTGCAAGGAAGAAAATAATTTGAGATTCTGGAGACAAAAACCAGATTGCATTGGAATGAAGAATGAGTGTAATTTAAGGAAATGGAGGTTTGCACCACTAATTCAAAAGTGAGGATATGAAGGCAAAGTGAGATGTGGCACACTATCCAAAGAAATGGACTCTGGTCCTCCCCAATTCATTCCCCTATTCCATCATCTGACAGGTGGAGAGGCATGCTGAGATCCAGGAGACCCTTCATTAACCTCCTGAGTTATATCCCAACCCTGTCCTGTGCTCTCATTAAGGGAAGCAGGTTACCTTCCTTCCTACCCACCCCCCACACACCCCCCCACACACATATTTTGGACTCAGTAGATATTTTCTAGTGCTGCAATTTTCTTCTTCCACCTTCAGCAGAAAAGAGAAGCAGCTGATCACCATTCTCCATAGAATAACCCTCCTTGAAAATCAAAGTTAATTAACATTTACTGAACTTTTTCTGGACACATGGCACAGTGCCAAATTCCTAAAGGGAAATGAGAATGGATGTGTAGGTGTGGTACTAAAAACAAACTAGAAGAGAAAATGCAAGCCAGTGTATCAGGTTAAAGCCAAGTTTAGCACTTTTTCCTGCTGTGGCTACAAGATCATAAACAAACCCACTCATAGTAGAAAGCATTTGCATTCATAAACACGTGGCATTTAGTTCTTAAAATCAATTCATAAGCTCAAGTACTGAACCATCTCTAATCACTTCCCTGTAAATAACAAAATAATATCAGCAAAATGTTTAAAAGCCTTTCTCTACTATCATCTATGAGTCTTAACTAGTCTCTTAGAGGCCACAGCACTGGGAGGTGATTCATCAGCAGGTGTACCCTAAACAACTGAGCATAAAAGCTTTTATCTCACATTCATTGGCTTCCCTTTGCTTTGACACCAGTTCTCAACCCAGGCTTCCAATTAGCATGATTGGGTGCTTAAAAATAAATATGTGCCTGGGTTTATATCCATGGACATTGGGCCCACTTAGTGGTATCTTTGTTATCTCCCAAGAGAATTCTAGTATGCAATCCAGTAGGATATACTATACGTCTAGGACTATCAATCAAACTGGACTCCCATCAGCTTCCCAAATCTGCCTCTGACCTCTCCCTACAAAAGTTGCAAGTCTCTGAGGCAATGGCCTGAATGTCCCTGCTGCCCTGCTTGCTCATGCTGTACACCTAGGACACACTCTTCCTTGTTCCCCATTTTCACAAGGCCCAATTCAACCTAAGCAGAAAAGCAAACCTGTTTCTAAATATGTATATCCTGGCACCCAGGCTGTCTTAGCATTTCCGTTTACTGTCACTCAGGAAGCAAACTGTGTGACCAGAGTCACTGCTCAAAGAGTGGTTCTGATGGGGAAAGAGCCATGTTAGTCCACCACTGTCTAGGTTGGGATGTGGGAATAGATTCCCTATGCATATTGTATACAATTCAAAGACATCCACTACATGATTAGTCCCCAAATTTAAGCTTCTGTCTCATAGTTTGAAGTTTTATGTTGATATCTGTCTGCACTCAACTTCATTCCCACTGGAAGCATGTTTAAGGCCCTTCAAATTGAATACTTCCCCCAGAGGATGGTTTGAATTAATGCATAACCCAAGAGAAGTATCAGTCACTGGTCTTTGGGCCAGATAAAGCAGCAGCAGAATTGGGATAGAGGAATTAGGGAAAGCCTCAGAAGGGGTCTGCTCATCTGATGTTTTCACCAAAGACCCAGATCTAGGAGGGTTTTCCTCTGTTTTTGCTATTGTTTTATTTTATTTTTGACTTAAGGAAAGAGAACAAAAGGATTATACTTTTATCTGCTCTCTTATCTGAGGAGCATATACAGTAGACACAATTGGCCGATTTTCGCAAAATCTCCCTCCTCTAGTGTTAGGATTCAGCCTGCTCTCTGGATGGAGACTGTTCTGGAAAGAATGTCTGGCTGCTGGCTGCTGGATATCCACCCTGTTCCAATGAACAGCATCTAAGCCAGGTTTCTGCCCTGTACTTTTGAAGTTCTGGATGAATTAGGCATGGGTAGTTAAGAAAGAAACTCAGATCCTAAGATGGTCAAGCCCACCTTACCATTTCACAGGATCTCTGTGCTTAATCCTGGATCAGAGAAAGGAAGGACCTGTTGGAGTCAGAATTCTTGACAGAAGAGCCTCTGGGTGGGGATTGGGGCAGGGCTTATAAATATGGCCCCTGTCAGGAGGGTGAGGTCCTCTGTCTGCCTCTGTCTCAAGTTCAAATACCAAGCTTATAAAAGTCACAGCCACCTTGGTAACAGGCATTGGAGATAAAAATAATAGAAACAAGTTTCTGATGTCAATTCCTCTCTGGAGATTTTGTTCTGTCATCAAAATGGCCAAGTGTCTGAACACCTGTAGCCTGAGTGCGTCTTTGCCTTGTGGTAGAAAACCAGTCGTGTTTTGAAAGTTCCCTTTCCGTAAGGCATAGATGAGTCCTCATGGCGTCATTATTCCTGAGGACTTTGGTTATGCAAGGTGGTAGCACACGTTCTCAGACAGCAGATTTGGTTTGGTTCTCCTAATGATTTCAGGAACTTGCTTTGGGGAATGTGAAGAGGGAATGGGGAGAGACATAAAGCTATCAAGAGCTACAATCTGAAAGCCTAAAAAGCCAATTAAAATGTTCTGCATGAAATTTGAAAGGAAACCATTGCAAGAGGATAGAACTTTATTAGCATCAGATCTTCTGCTTGCGTTCTCTCTCTCTCTCTCTGTCTCTCTCTCTGTTTCTCTCTCTGTCTGTCTCTCTCTCTCTCTCTCTCTTTCTCCCTGTCTCTTCCAAATTTCATATTAAATTGTAATCCCCAGTATTGTAGGTGGGGCCTGGTGGGGGTGGGAGGGAATTGGATCATGAGGCTGAATTTCTCATGAATGGTTTAGTACCATCCTCTTGGTGGTACTTGCAATAGTGAATGAATTCTCTCAAGATCTGGTTGTTGTAAAGTGTGGCACCTCCCCCACTCACTCTCTGTCTCTCTCTCTTGCTCCTGCTCTGGCCATATGAGATGCCAGCTCCACCTTTGCCTTCGACTATGATTGAGAACTTCCTGAGATTTCCCCAGAAGCCGAACAGATGCCATCACTGTGCTTCCCTTAAAGCCTGCAGAACCATGAGCCAATTAAACCTCAAACCTCTTTGCTTTATAAATTACCCAGCCTTATGTATTTCTTTTTGTTTTATTTATTTATTTATTTTTTGGTTGCTTGTTTGTTTGTTTTTGAGACAGAGTCTCACTCTGTAGCGAGGCTGGAGTACAGTGGCACGATCTTGGTTCACTGCAACCTCTGCCCCCTGGGTTCAAGTGAGTCTCCTGCCTCAGCCTCCCAAGTAGCTGGGACTACAGACATGCACCACCACACCCATCTAATTTTCGTATTTTTAGTAGAGATGGGATTTCAGCGTGTTGGCCAGGATGGTCTTGATCTCTTGACATCATGATCCTCCCACCTCGGCCTCCCAAAATGCTGGGATTACAGGCGTGAGCCACCACGCCCAGCCTGGTATTTCTTTATAGCAATGTAAGAACAGCCTAACACACACACATTTTCTCACTCTGTCTCTCTCTTTCTCTCTCACACACACACAAACACATGAGTAGATTTTATCCACTCTCATTTTCCAGCTAAGGAAATTGAAGCCAGACAAGTAATGTCAAGATTATAGCTAGTTACTGGCAGAAATAAGATTCCAACCTAGTTATGTGCACATCTGTGTTATCCCTACTTGTAGAATTGCTGACACTTCCTTCGTGAGCCTGTGTCTTTCCCCTGCGTGAAAGCACCCACTGGCCCCTATGTTTAAACCAGGAAGAAGTGGAGTGAACAAGATAAGAAAGAAGTTTCTAGGGCCAGGAATGCATCAGTTCAACATCCAGCTTCTCCCTTTCTAGCTGTGTGATCTCGGGCGTGTTACTTCATCTCCCCCACACTTCAGTTTCCTCATCTCTAAAATGGGGATGGTGATAATGCTGTCTACTCCATAGGTCACTAGAGAGATTACAGAAGACAATATAGGTAAAACACTGAGAGCAGTACCAGGTACAAATAAGCTCTCATTAAATGCTAGCTATTTCCTATGATGATTCGATTCATTATAGCTTGACTCCTGCCTCATTTTAAGCCTCATACTGGCCTTGACTCCTCTCAACCATCTTCCTCCAGGATAATGCCACACACTCTCTCAGCTTCACAGGCTCCTCATTCTGTCTACAATAGGCTCCCCCGTATTACACTGCTGAACAAATTCCTATTTCTGCTCTAAACTTTTCCTACTGGAAGCCATCCTTGACCCTTATTAAAGAGATTATTATTCTCTTAGGTCAAACCGCTTTCATAAAGATCGCACTTGCATTGTGGAAGTTACCACACTCTGTTGCAATTTATTTATCCATTTAGTTCTTCTATATGACATGAGCCACTTGAGGACAAAACAGGGTCACTTAATCTTATAATTCAGTGCACATAACACATTGCCCCGCACAGAGCGTATGTGTCCTAGATGATGCTATGTGTTTACCAAAACCTATTTCTAACTCTTCCTTCCTAGGCAACTGTGCTTCCAAGCCCCCTTGAAGTTAGGAGGGGCCACATAACTAATTATTACCAATGAAATTTGCACAGAAATGATGGTGCTACTTCCAGCCTGGGGCAGTTACAGAGCCCATTATAATTCTCCAGTCTTGCTATTCCCTTGCTGCAGAGAATGTGGAGGCCTCATAAATAAATGGCAGAGTCACAGGACCCAAGCAGCCAAAATTATTGATTCATTGCATTAAGGGCTGTTGCCCTGGATCATCACCCAGACCCACAGTAGAGTTATGGCAAGACAATCGTAGGCAAGGCATAAACTTTTACTGGGTTAAGCCACTGTGATTTTGGAGTTGTCTGTTTTTGCAGCATTGCCTAGCCTCTCATGGCCAGTACAGCTCAATAAATGACAGTTAAATTAATTTTGATTGAGTCATTATGCATAAAAGTTATGTGGCAAGAACTATTGCTAAAGAAGCCTGTTTTTTTTTTTTTTTTTTTTTGCTTTTGTTGTCTCTCCAAAGTCAACCAACTCTCCTATAAAGGATTATTTTCAGTTGTATTCTAAAGATCAGATTCCTTCTGATGAATAGTGTTATCAATCTGTAAATATGTTATTTTATCATCAATGTATCAACACACCACAGAGCACATAATCAACTTAAGATTATTTTTCTTATTTCCATTTAGGAATTTTAGTAGTTGATGCTAATTGATCCTATTTTTTTTAATAGACTGTAGTGCACAAAAGTCTTCTATTTTTAAGCCTTCTCTAAAAATATAATGCCTCTAAAGGCAAGACAATGAAGATATCTGAAACTGAATAAATACTAAATTCCCAAGAAGTCCATTTTCAATAAAGGATGAGAATACAAAAAGTGAGAAAATCTGTGTTGGGGATTCCCATCTGAACTGACAGCCTCATTTTAATTTCCATGAATGTGCCTAACTTACAAATTCCAACATCCCAAACTAGAAGAGAGACTGCCAGCTCTAACCCTAGGTTTTTGTTGTTTCTTGGTTGAATTCAGGGAGTTGAAAGCATAACACTTTCTCTAGCATGCAGTTTGGCTGTTATAGATTTATTTCTCTCAGCTCTTTGAAGGAGGGAAAACCTAAATGAGAAATTCATCAGATACTAGTCAGGATGAAAAGATAGACCCACTGTGCTGCCTGCAAAAGGATTTGTGACATGGGTCTACCATTGTGACTCATTACAAACCATAGTAAACCTCTGTGAAGACATGACACAATGAACTTTTAAAAATGCATATCAGTTGCCCACCCATCCATTTCACATAAATACATAATTAACTTTCTGAATATGGATATTTTTGGCATTTAAAAGTGTATATTAATTACTTGATATTCTGCCCATTTCAAGCTGTTTATGTAAATACTGAGTTGAGAGACTTCTTAAAATGCACAGAATTTACTTGGCCATCTACAATAGTAATTGATTAAATACATAATTAGAGTATTTTTAAAACAGGTATTATAGACTCAGTAATCTTTAATGACCTCTTGCATCTTTCTAACCTAAGGTGTCAAGACTTAATTAGAATTTGAAATTCATGGATCATTGACCAAAGCACCATAATTGGCTTGGGCATATGCACTATTGCAGATCATCAGTGAACCAACTCCTTCAAACAACTACTCAGAATGTCATGTTAAAGGTGCACTGATTCATCCACTTGGACTATTTCTCACAAAGAATTAACCATTTGAAATCCTTAAAGGAGGCAATTTAATTTATCCTCAGTTGATGTGGTTAGCTCCTCTTTACAAATGAATGCCAGATACTTAATGCAGAAGGAATGATAGAAAAAATTAAATCACCACTTTGCAATCTGCACTCCCCCTCCCAGCCCTATGAAAGCATTGACTCAGACAAGGATTGTCACCAGGAACCAAAATCATTGGATAAAATGTTGTGAAAAGACCATTTCCAAGGTGTCATGTGTCATTTCGTAGATAATTTGCTAATTGCAAAGAAAAACAATCTGTGCAATGGAGGACTCTGACTGTCTCATTTTAACATCACTGAGAGTGGAACTCTCTGAATGATGTTCTGACTTGCAAGATGTAGTATCTGGCAACACTTAGGAGGTCTTCTTGCTAGGAGGCGTCTTGATAACTGGCTTCTTGTTTAACCTTCTTCTTTTGAATCAAGCCTTGGACCTAACCTGCAGTTTGCCAGAAATAGAAGAACAACATTAATAACTCCGACAGGAAACAATCAGGATAATCCAGGATGAGGAAAAATCCAAGACAATAGTCTAGTCCCTGCGAAAAGTCAATGTAACAAATTTTAAAAAGTGAGGAACTGTTACAGATTAAAAGAAACAGGAGAACCAGAGCAATGTGTGAATTCTGGATTCTAGTTTGATAGAAACATATAGCAGACATGTTGGGAATAAAGATGGACATTTAAATTTGAATCTGTTATTCAATTCTTTAGGTAATCATTTTCTTAGATTGTAATGATCTTGTAGTTAGAAGCACATCTTCATGATGAACGTAATTGATTTTCTTTGGTTTTTTTGTTTTGTTTTGTTTTGTGTTTTGTTTTGAGACGGAGTCTCATTCTGTCACCCAGGCTTGAGTGAGTGTAGTGGTATAATCTCAGCTCCCTGCAACCCCCGCCTCCCGGCAATCTCAGCTCCCTGCAACCTCCACCTCCCAGTTTCAAGTGATTCCCCTGCCTCAGCTTCCCAAGTAGCTAGGACTACAGATGTGCACCACCATGACCGGTTACGTTTTTGTATTTTTTTGTAGAGATGGGGTTTCACCACGTGGGCCAGGCTGGTCTTGAGCTTCTGACCTCAAGTGATTAGCCTGCCTCGGCCTCCCAAAGTGCTGAGAAAGGCCAGTGTGGCTGGAATAGAAAGAACAAGGGAGACAGTGATGCCGATTTGACTGAGAGGTAAAGAGAGGCCCAATCACCCAATGCCACCAGACCATAGAGAGGATGCTGACTTTTATCTGAAGAATATTAGACAGTTAAAAGTGTGAAAGTGATGTGATCTGATTAATACTGAAAATCTCTCAGGCTATGATATAGTGAATCAATTGGAGGGCACCAGTGTAAGAGAGTAATTTACAGGTGATTATGAAAGTCCAGGGGAGAGACAACAGTGACTTGAAGCAGGATGGTGGCAAAAAAAAAAAAAAAAAAAAAGCCAATGGAGTCAAAGAAGACTTAGGAGATAAAATTGACAGGATCTGTGATTCATCAAATAAGAGAAGAGAATGAAAGGGGCATCAAGGACTGCTCTTGGGGCTCTGCTTTGAGCTATAGAGTAGAGAGCTCTAAAGGGCAAATAAGTTCATTTAGAATGATTAGAAGGCTGGATGCCATGGTTCACACCCCTAATCCCAACACTTTGGGAGAGCAAGGCGGGAGGATTGCTTGAGGCCAGGAGCAGGAGTTTGAGACTAGCCTGGGCAACGTAGTGAGACTCTCATCTCTATAAAAAATAAAATTAAAAATTAGGTGGCATGGTGGTGTTCACCTGTAGTCCCAGCTACTTGGAAGGCTGAGGAGGGAGGATCATGTGAAATCAGGAGTTGTAGGTTATAGTGAGCTATGAACATGCCCCCACACTCCAGCCAGGGTGACAGAGTGAGACCCCGCCTTGAAAAAAGAAGAAAAGAAAAATAAAAGTAGAATGATTGCAAGGTGAGTTTTAGATATTCTGCTTTATAGGTATCTTCGAGCTATCAATGTTAGCACATAGTCCGATGGGACATTGCCTCATTTTAGATATTCAAAATGTAGCATTTACAAATGAGGATTCTACTTTGAATAGTTAGTCTGAAAAGGAATGCACTATGCCAACAATTGTGTCATTGCTCAAAACGCATCTAAGATTCCTCCTTGAAAATTTCGCTAAGAGCCAGTTTGCAGCTTCTCTACCATCAGCCTTGGATTCAAAAGGTGCTTTCAGATATTCTCTAAGCTCCTCTGTGTATACCAATCACAGCACTCACTCTAGGCATTGCATTGTCATTTTATTTGCTGTATCTCTAGAACCTGAGCTCTTTTAGTTTGCTCACCCCTGGATTCTGATGATGTATATAGCAGGCTCTTGATAAATATTTACTAATTAAGCATAGAAAAGTGATCTTGTTACTTTACCACCTCACCACAATTTTATCCAATGTGTTCCAGCATCAATGACTAACTTGTTTCCCAAAGTGGCCTCTGAACAACTCGCTTCAGTTTCTAAAATAACAAAATCAACTCACAAAAGACCAGAAAAAGAAGAGGAGAAAGGGAAAAGGAAAGAGGGATAAAGGACGAAAGGAAGAAAAAGAAGGAGGAGAAAAAGGAGAAAGGACTCCACATGACCAAAAAAAACGTTGCAGGCTCTGAGAGTTATTCTTTCAGATATGTTCCCTAATGGATACGGGGATCATTGGAGAGCTCCTGAGTCACTCTTTCGAAAAGGACTTGTCCCACTTAAATACTCAAAGCCAGATATAGTAAAGACCACTCGTCTACACACATCCCATACACAACATAGTGAAGATGATAAGTAACAGTCACATTAAATAGCCCAACCCACATGACACAACTCCGAAAGTTCACCAGAAAACCTGGACTGGCAGTTTTATAAATTCATTATGCATCATCTGCACTTGAGGCATTTCTTTAAAGTGCTAATTTCTGAAGCCTATTGAGTTAGAAACTGTATATACTCTGATGCCCGAGTAGCTGAAAGAAACACAGATAGAAATTTCTGGAAGCCTGTGCTCTCTGAACTCTGGTCGTGGCTCCATCTCTTAATATTTGATGACCTCGAGAATGTCACCTACCTCCTCTGACCTCTGGCTCCATCTCTTAATATTTGATGACCTCGAGAATGTCACCTAACTCCTCTGGCCTCAGAATCTCTGCAAAGATGGAAGTAGTTAGCTGATTTCTAAAGTACTTTCTAGCTCTATTATGTTAAACTCTGCCGCTTTTGCTCTCAGTCTGGTACAGCATACCGAACACTATTCTTAGTTGACATATGTAGATGCTGAACTGTACTCTGATTGGCTGGGCAGCCTGGGCTCTGACCTCATATTCATTCTCGTGATTAGGATAACCATCAAATGACTAGTCTGGTCTAATTTTCCATCTTGCACTTTGTTATCCCACACCTCAAAATTTGATAATGATTCCACAAAGTAAAAGGTCATGTCAGCTGGGACCATATACTTCAGGTGGGTCTCTACAGTTGAGTAGGGGACATATAAGTGAGAAGGGAAGGGGTACTTGAGGCAAGGACAAGAGCATGAGCGAAAGCATGAAAATAGGAGTGGGCAAAGGATTCCCAGGGGTCACCTCACCATGATCAGAGTGCTTGCACCCAAGACTGGTTGGATCCAAAAGCAATATTTCAGACTTCAGAACAAAGTTTAGTTAGTGTGTTTCCAAAATCAGAGCCAGACAGGAAGAGAGGGCCCCATAAAGAATTTTCTAGTTGGAAACAGTGGGCTACAATAGTGTGTTAGAGTAAGGTTTTCTCATAAAAATATAATAGAAACTGTTAAACTCACACTTTGCGTATGCCATTTGAAAATGAATCTTACACGTTGGCAAACATAAACATACGTGAATGCATGAAGGTAACTAACTGGGGAAGTGACTGTGTGCTTCCAGAGACCACTCTCTTTCAGAAGCGAGTAGAGAATTAGATTGTGCAGGCAGGAGACATTTGGTTGGGACAAGGCTTCTCTGCCAACTCAGCTTCTGCCGTGTCATGAGTCACAGAACTGGCAGGCTCTGAGTACACGTGCGGTCTTAAGACCCTCTGCTTGCCAGTTCTACCGGGTAGATGGTACCCAACCAATGCTCACTTCTTGGGGGAGGAGTGCTTTTAGTGAAATTTTTCCCTTGGGGAAAAGAAAGAGTACACAAACATCCTTTATAATAGATTGATAAATTGTCCCCATATTCAGAAGAGGAAGAGTCTATTCCGTCGATGGCTGGATTTTTCCTTTATGCAAGATAATGTAGACTGAAAGGGAGTTCATTGGCTGCCAAGGCTCCCAGGACAGGCTGCTGGCAGCAGGTCCTTTGAGAAAGGCAGCAGATGGCCTCTGGGGGCCATGGGGAGTTGGCCAAGGTTTCCCTGGAGAATCACTGGATTTATGTTCCTGTTACTTTAGGCACACATCCCCCTAGGCACTAAGCAAGCTCAATCCCTCTTTAGGATTTTAAAACCTGGAGTATGTGTGTGTTGCATGCCACACAAGACAACGGTTCCACCCATAAAAGAGGAAAGCATTCCTCTGCCCAAAGTCAGCCTAGATAATATCACTTCTACATGAAGCCTTGAACCAAGCAGTAAAATCATTTTAATCGACCTTATAAATGGTTTTAGAGGGCTCAGAACTTATTCACTTGCCCTCTTCATCTCAAGTTGGTTAATTGGTTTTCTAACTTGAATTACACTATTTGCTAATATTTACAACATTTGCTAACTTGAACTAAAGTGTCATGAGTTTGATTAAATTGGATAACCTTTCCAGTTGCAGTTTTATATTTCTAGAGGGAGTTCACAAAAATGAGGAAGGCCTTCAGTAGCCTAGACTTTGGCTAAATTCTATTTTAACCTTGAGTGAATTCACATTCATTGGAGACTCATTCCTGTAAGGTATCTACCCTGCTAGAATGAAGCAAAAGCAAACAAACCAGAACACACACAAAAATGAAGCATGGTGGCAGCTCTTTTTTAAAATGTCACCACTAAATGAGTATTGATAAGTACCAATTCTGCTCAACATCATACTTCAAGCTATCAAGTGAAGGGAAAAGGTATGTACTCAAGGATGCTTTAATCTAGCAGGAGAAATAGGACTCACATGTAAAATATTATAACAGGAAACAAGACAAACCACAGTTGGATAGATTGGTTCAATTGCCTTGCAATAAACAAAATATTGTTTTGTAAGGTTTCCACTATGATGTATGTGCTTTACTGTGGGACTTTGATTGGGATTTGGCACAGTTGGCTATGCCCTCAATAAAAGCCTTCCACATCCAACCTAAGAAGTGTAGACACCTGTTGGAGAGGTTGGATGCCACAGAGGGAATCATTTGTCCCTCCCTCAAGACAGGAACTGTTACTCATCTTAGCTGAGCATTTTGGGAACAGTGCAAAGTCGCGATGTTCCAATCTGGGCTGTCAGATCATTCATTTTGGAAAGCTTCAGACGTACTGTTCTTTGCTTGATAAATATGAATACATTTTACATTTTAAGTTTTTATTTTCTTTATTGCTCTTCTACTTTCTAAAACATCTTTCTCAAGTAGGCAAAGAGATCACATAACAAGGACAAGAAGTAAAGGAGAACAAGGACCTGATATCTCCATCATGTGTCTTGCACGTGCCTGGCTCTTCACCTAGTCATATTGCTCTCTCTGCCTCTGTTGCCCAAGTGCCCACCTCTAGATATCCAAACCTTATTAACAACTCAAAGCACATCAGCTGCCACTTCTAGGAAGCCCTCCAAAATCTCCATCTTGAGTGAGCGTGATCTCTCCTAGAATACTTGCTGATTCTCTCATAGTGTTTAGCACTTTCTTCCATACATAAATATTTACATATACTGGCACCTACTATATATATACCATGCATATCTGACATACTTTAATATACCCTGCTTTGCCCCAAATCTATTACAGCATCTTATAAGCAGTCCATATTGAGTAAATACTTGTTGGAAATGTTTGCTGGATGAATAAATTAATTGATCAATGCAGAAGAGATGCTTCCAAAGAACCTAATACATTTATCCAATCAGGACACAAAAATGGAGCTAAAGTCATGTATGCAATTTAGGCAGATATACATCCTAGGTAAAGAGTGGTCAACACTTCACATCAGTGGTCAGTTCCTTTGGCTTAGTCTATTTCTTTCCAGGCATAGAGATTTGGCTAAAGTCAAACAAGAAATCAGCATGTAAGCTGAGGGCCTCATTTTGGACAATCCATCTCAAGATTCTGCATCTGTATTCAGCACATTTTCCTTTCTTTCCCTTAGAATTGAGGGGATAATTGGGAAGCAGCTCTACATAAAATGTAAACATTTATTGAATTAGTGTTGGCAAGGTTCTTATACTTCCCTGACTTGAAAGTGAAACTCACCTCTACTAATAAATTTTAAAATGAGAAAATGTAAACTATCAGCAAACCAGACAAAATATTAAAAATAAATTACAGCGGATGTTAATATTATATGAGAGAAAAGACACAGGAACACAATCCACCAGTAGATTGGCAGAATAGCATGAGCGTTCACTAGAATGACTTTTTTCCCTTCATGACCAAATTTGCGCTAAATATCGTATCAACCATTTCTTAAGAATCACTTCACGCCAGGCAAGTGGAAATTAGATTTCACATATTATCTAATTAATTTATAACAATCCTTCAAAGTCAATATTATTGTTCCCATTTTACAGATTAGGAAACTCAAGGAGTTTAAGGCTCAGGGAGACTTAAAAACCCTGCCCAATCTATCATAACTAAGAATGTATCACAGCTACTGTAATTCATCACCTTCCGCTGTAAAAGCAAATCATAAGATTCTCCATTTCTTCAACACACACAGGCTTCGCCACACACATATCCCAGCTCTGTCTCACCTCAACCCTTTTCTTAATTAGGCCTAACTTCAAAAGACAACTTGTGGGGCTGTAACCAAAAAGTGGAGAAAGGCCCAAGAGCTGCTGAAGATAATGTACAAAGTAAATTACCTACATCAAGGTGCTCTATTGTCGATTACAGTGTTTATTAATAGTCTTGATTCCAATTATCTCTCCTACTATGCCAAAGCTGTTTTTATACTACATGAAAAGAAAAATTCAATCAAGATGTGCATTTACCATCTGTATATTAAGATCTTCCCACTATTCAAGAATGCCTAGACTTTGTTCTTTTCCATCTCCATTGCCCTCAAATTACCCCTCTGTGCCCCATCCCACAGCAAAGACCCCCCAGCATTTGGCTCTGAGTAACCCTAGGAACCAGGAGGCTTGAGCTATCTTGCAAAAACTCCAGTTGAGCTTGTAGTCTAAAAGGGGATGAATCTGGAAAAGCTTCAGCTAAGCATTCCAATTTCCTGCTCTTTTATCTGCTCTGAGTTTTGATCTCTCACCCATTGTCCCAGCTGCTTTGAAAATAGCATAAATACACCAAAAATCTTGTTGTTGGGTGACATCCCCCACACAAAAGGCTGGTGGGAACAGCAGCCCCTTTACAACCTCGATGCTCTGTGCTGCCTGCTGGTTGCTTGAAATGCCCCTGGATAAAGGGAAGGAGGATTACTTCATGGACAGCGACAATCACTTCAGCTTCCAAGAAGTCCATCTCCAGAACCTAGAGGTTCCTGCAAAGGACACTGGAGCAGCTGGAAAGGATATGAGCTCCATCATCACAATATTTAAGTTTTTGCATTTTGAACCAAGTTACTTTGCAATCATCTGTTTTGCTCAACACCACCTCCAAAGCATGTTTCCTTGTCTTTTTGGGCACATAGTGATAGCCACTTTCTATCGCCCAAATAAAGTTCTAAATATGATATTTCAACAACAAAGTCAGCAAAGCAAGAGGTAGTACATCTCTGGGTGTTCAACTTTGCCTTTCAACATAAGAAGCAACATTTATCGGGACTTCAGCGGGCAAGGATTAATAGAATGAATCACCTCATTTCCCCTAAAGGTTTGACCCAGTGTGTGATTTGTGCCTGCTAAGCTAGTATAATGATGAACAATCCCTTTTATTAATGTAGCTAAAAATGGAAACTGTGTTAAGACCTTACATAACCTGAAATGACACGTGGCAACTGAGGGTCGCTTCTCCCACAAGGTCTTGGTGCCTGAGTTACGTTGGCATCAAATGGAAAGAATTGCAAATGTGGAAGCATTTATTCTACTATCTGTACTGTGACTTTATCTAAGTTAAATCTTACAGCTTTAATAGTATAAGAAAAAATGTAAACACAAGTTGAAGTCAGGTTATATTAGATAAACATTTTTAACACAGAGATGCTACATATTATCTTCATCATTGTTAGAAATAATAACAGTTAATTTGTGAGATGTTTCTCACTCTAAATATCCACATTTTAAAATATTAAATAATGTTACTTATAGAAAAATTTTAAATAGACATTATGCTGTGAGATGTTATGATTTTAGGTTTTCTCAGACCACAAAGTTACAAAAGGCAAAGTGAAGAGAAATTATTTGTATATCATAAAAAATTATGGGTTTATATCTAAGTCTAGGGAAAAATGTATTTATGAATATATACAAATCCCATTTCAGTTACCTCTGCTCATTTAGAAGGTAAGGTGTCTTTTGGTTCTGAAATCTCTGAATGTGTTGTTTTATTCCATGACATTTTAGAAAAGATATTTTTACAGCCAAAGTCTAGTCAAACAGTTTATTTTGAAATACTTGAAATTTGGTTATGATGTAGTTGCTTGATTGAATCTGACTGATGATTTTCAAAATATCCGCTTGCTAAATTGAAGCTGTAAATTTTACAAACAAATTTCTATGTCTAGGCCAAAGGTTCTACATCCGGTCTGTAGTTGTGTTTTGCCTGTTCAGCACAATGTTTTTAAATTTTTTTTAAAGTGAATTAGATGCTAACTTTTAAAAATCAAGAGAGTTTCATTTTTAAAATTCTAACTTCTTGACTTATTTGAAAGAAAATTCTACATCTGGCAATCCTGGGCCTGGATTTCTGCAACAGGAAGGGTTTGAGTGTCAGGTGCCTGCTTTAGATGGAACACCGATCTTAAATTCATCATTGCTCCTGCCCAGCCTGTTCACCAACATGTATCCCTGCCTGGGCCTTCTAAGCAGTTCAGTTTACAGCCCCCCGTGTAGACACAGCTTGCACAGCTTGAATGTCTTCCCGTTGTTAGAAGTCTTGCACAAAGAGTCTCTGTCACACCTAGGAAGCATGCTTGTATGTGCCCTGCATGAAGACAATCATGCAAGTTCCCTGCAGGTTCTTGTTATCTGTCTGATATGGTTTCGCTGTGTCCCCACCCAAATCTCATCTTGAAGTGTAGCTCCCATCATTCCCTCATGGTGTGGGAGGGA
The DNA here is from genome assembly GCF_002776525.5 of Piliocolobus tephrosceles. Classification (NCBI taxonomy): domain Eukaryota; kingdom Metazoa; phylum Chordata; class Mammalia; order Primates; family Cercopithecidae; genus Piliocolobus; species Piliocolobus tephrosceles. The sequence continues at coordinate 23,365,505 of NC_045451.1, read as the reverse complement.
CCCAGTGGGAGATCACTGAATCATGGGGGCAGTTTCTCCCATACTGTTCTCATGGTAGTGAATAAGTCTCAGGAGATCAGATGGTTTTATCAGGGGAAAGCTCTTTTGCTTGGCTCTCATTGTCTTCTCTTGTCTGCCACCAGGTGAGATGTGCCTTTCACCTTCTACCATGATTGTGAGGCCTCCCCAGTCACATGAAACTATAAGTCTATTAAACCTCTTTCTTTTGCAAATTGCTCAGTCTTGGGTATGTCTTTATCAGTAGTGTGAAAATTTTCAAACTAATACACTTTCTCTTCTTTCTCTGTCTCTCTCTCTCTCTCTCTCTCATTATTGAACCTAGACTTATACTTGATTAGGACCATCACAGAGTACATCACAGTGTACAACACATGAGTTGAATTGATACCATATGGGAAAGATTTGGGGATGAGAAAATATATTTATTCCACAGGTATTTTCTGAATGTTCGCATTATACCCAGGCACTGATTAAGATACTGGGGATACATCAGTACACTAAACAAGCCAAAAGTCTGCCTTCATGGAGCTCATATTTCCAGAATCACCTATGCTTTACTGTGGTGAGTTTGCCTTCTCCAATAACCTAAGAAAGTCTCTAGATCCTCTCCTCTTTCCTTCTGATCAATACAATCTCATCAAATCCAGGGAGGTTAAAATTGTATCTGCAGGATGCTGACCAGACTTCCTCTTATTTTCCAACTGTAAATAACTGACAGGAGATTCTTCAATAACTCCCAGCCCACTTCTTGCCTTGCTGGCAATGAGTGGCATGATGGGGCACTGCTGGCCAGTAGGAAGCATGGAGACTGACTGGTGTGAATTTGTTCACCGTCAGTCCCAACTACCCCCTTTATAAGTGAAAACAGTGAGGTTTATGAGGGCTAAGTGACTTGCTCAAGGTCACACCGTTTCAGAACAAATAGTAACTAGTCCCTACCTAGTCCCAATTTTCCCTGAGACTTCCTATGTTTCTCTTTTCCCTGAATCCAGTCCAAAGAATAATTTCAGCAAGCCCACTTAGCTCTATCAGTGACCCAGAGGGGGCTGCAGTCCTGGGAATATTGGGTCTTGAGTGACTTCATGCCTTAACTATTTGAAATGACTTCTTGCATCTCTTCCTCTGGAGAAAAATAGAGTTTACAGTCCTTTAAGAATTAATTAATTGTTTAAATCATGCCAAGTATACACTAATAACAATAAAACTTAAATTAAAAAATAGCAGAATAATCTCAAATGAAAAGCAAATCATTCACTCATTGCTTTTACAATAGAAATGGAAGGTTTATCATAAGTCAAGCATTGATCTAAGTAAAAAAAAAATTGAAAAGGTCACTAATCTCTTCTAATGGAAAGATAGAATAATAAGGCAAATAACCAAGTGAAAAATAAAAGCCTAGTTAGTGACATGAATAAAAAAATCAATAAAACTGGCTGGCCACCTCTAATGAGATTTCACTTAAATTGAGACCTAAATGTCATACATATCTGGGGGAGAAGCATTCCAGACTGAGAGAATAGCTGGTGCCAACTTCAAGGCTGATAATAAGACTGGGGTAGGAAGGGAGTAGAATGGTCAGTTGGCTTGGCACAAGATGAGTTACGTACAGAGTTGTTCAAGATGATGTCTGCAAGCTCAGCAAGGGGTGTTCTATTTGGGCTATTAGCAATTTTAATTTTATTCTAAGAGTAATGGGAAATCCTTAGTCAATCCTAAACAAGAGGGTAGCATTAAATAATTTGTAGCTTATAGATCTTACTCTGAACGTTACATGAAAAATTATTGAGGGCTAGTAGGTAACAGAAGCTGTGAGATGTATTAAAAGTCTATTGCTGTGCATAAGACATTTATGTGGCTTGGCTCTGTGTACCCACCCAAATATCATCTTGAACTGTAATCCCCACATATGGAGGGAAAAACCTTGTGGGAAGTGATTGGATCGTGGGGGTTTTTCCCCCATGCTGTTCTCGGGAGAATGAGTGAGTTCTCATGAGGTCTGGTGGTTTTATAAGGGGCTCTTCCCCCTTTGCTCTCTCCCCATCTCCTGCTACCCTGTGAAGAAGGTGCATTGTTTCCTTTCACCTTCCACCATGATTGTAAGTTTTCTGAGGCATCCCCAGCCATATGAAACTGTGAGTCAATGAAACCTCTTTTATTTATATTTATTTATTTATTTATTTTTCATTTTTATTTTTATTTTGCTTTAATTTCCAGGATACATATGCAGAACATGCAAGTTTGTTACACAGGTATACGTGTGTCATGGTGATTTGCTGCAACTGTTAATCTGTCCTCTAAGTTCTCTCCCCTTGCCCCCCCCATCTCCCAATAGGCCCTGGTGTATTGTTCCTTTCCTTGTGTCCACGTGTTCTCATTGTTCAACTCCCACTTATGAGGGAGAACATGTGGTGTTTGTAAACCTCTTCTCTTTATAAATGACCCAGTCTCAGGGCAGTTCTTTATAGCATTGTGAACACAAACTGATACAGGCATGATAGTGGCTTGGAGGAAGGCAATGCTTTCCAGCTTAGATGCATACAAGGACCACCTAGAGAACTTAAAAAAAGGAAAGAAAACCTAAATAAGGCTCTGTCCCTGTCTTAGAGGTTGTAATTTAATTGTTTTGAGGTAAGGCCTAAACAAATTTTAAAAGCTTGCTTGCCAGGGTTGAGAATCACTGGTATAATGTGAATGCAGTGGAGATGGAGTGAAAGAAACAGAGTTAGGTCATGTTTTCAAGATAGATTCAACAGGACTTGATGATGAGTTAGGTGTAGGCAGGAAAGGAAAGAAAAGTTATAAGAAGTATTTTTCCACTTTGGGCCTGAGAAACTAGGTTAATGGCAGTTCTCTTTCGTGAAATGCTAATGTCTAAGAGAACATCAAGCTTAGGCAGGAGAAGTAAGGGTTCTGTTCCAAATATGTTAAATTTCAGCTGCCTAACCAATGTTTGAATGAAGAGATTTAGTAACCAGTTGGATATTCAACTCTGGAAATCAAAAGGGGCCAGAAATGGGTATGTATGTATATGGCTGTATGTGTGTGCACGCGTGTGTGTGTGCGCGTGTGTGTGTGTGTGTACATCATTCATACATACATGGTATTTAAAGCATTGAGGACTGGAAGAAATTATTTAGAAGGAGAGTGTTTTGAGAAAAGAGGAGAAGCCAGTACTGAACCCTAGACTTCAATATTCAGAGTCCTACAGAGGAGAAGGAGTTAGCTGGAGAAGAAGCAGCCAGAGAGGTAGTTGGAAAATCAGCATGCAGAGTGTCTCTAAGAGGGAAAAAAATCATATGTTCAAGAAGGAATAAGCAGTCACTTTTTTCAAATGTGGTTGAAATGTCACTTAAGATAAAGACAAAAGGAGGACAGCTGGATTACACAATATTAAAGTTATTGGGCATATTGACAACAGCGTTTAATGGAGAGCAGTGAGGAAGGGAGCTAATGAGAGAGAAAGAGAAGAGAGCTCACTGCGACAACGACCACAGGAAAAATTTGTTGGGAAGGACAACAGAGACACGTAGCAGTAGCACTGGCGCAAGGACTCATTCATATATCTACCGAAGCAGGAAAGACAGTCAAGGGACGACGCTTAGGAATAGATGCTGGTAGATATGTAGGTTAGTTACCTGTTGCTTGATTTGACTTTCTGAATAAAGTAAGTGCTGAAGTCACTAGGTGATGGAGAGGCAGAGTTGGAGGTAAGGCAGTCTGCAGAGAGAGGGGAAAATGTGGAGCGGTTGTTTTAGAACATGGTACAGCAACCACACCAGGGAAGCATCATAGAAATTCTGGTTGAGTGCCCATTGGAGGTCTGTGGTATGGAATTTTAAATAAGAACTGGCAGCACAAGTGTGTTTTCTTTTTTCCCAAGAATTTTCAGTTGTTTGGGTGCAGGGACAGAGTAGGTTGGTAATTGAATTTCATGAGAATTGGAGTTTGCCAATGAAATATGACAAAGTGAGAAATGGGACAAGGAAAAATATTTGCAAGAGGTCAACTTGGACCAAAGCAAAGAGGGAGGAAAGGGAGAACATCTCTGGGATGTAATAGGATGAGAGAGAATGGCAAAGTAGCAAGGTCAAGGAGTGAATGTCTTCATTAGTGATATGGTTTGGATCTGTGTCCCCACCCAAATCTCATGTGGAATTGCAATCCCCAACGTTGGAGGTGAGACCTGGAGGGAGGTGATTAGATCATGGAGATATTGCTCATGAATGGTTCAGCACCATCCTCTTTGTGCTGTTCTCATGATAGTGGGTGAGTTCTTGCAAGATCTGGTTGTTTAAAAGTGTGTGGCACCTTCACCATCTCTCTCTTGCTCCTGCTCTGGCCATGTGATGTGTGTGCTCCCGCTTTGCCTTCCAGCATATTGTAAGTTTCCTGAGGCCTCTCCAGAAGTCAAGCAGATGCCAGCATCATGCTTTCTGTATATGAGCATCATGCCCAGTCTCAGGTATTTCTTTATAGCAGTAGGATCTAACACATTTAGTACATGGAAAACAGAGCCAAGGATTTTTCAAAACTGTAACACAAAGCAATAAAGAGATAGAAAGTTACAAAAAGAAAGGTCACTCTGAGTGCTGTCCAGAATAAAACATTGTTATGTACACTTGGGCAAATCGTGAACACAACACAGTAAGTATGAGGAAACATCCTAAAGTGATCCAGAATGAAAAAAAGAAGTCCCCTGCAAAAGAAAAAAAAAAAAAAAGATTGACATTTGATTCCTCATTGCTGCTACTGGATTCAAGAGGAAAATGACATGAGATTCTCAAATGACTTTCATCATTGTATTTTAAAAGTATGCAACCTGATGAATGCAATTCTAGTGCAATAGTAAAAGTCAGTTAAGAGTTCCACTCGCCATGGTACTATGAGTTCATGCAGAATTTTCTTCCCAGCCCCAAACATAGAGAAACAAAGCAGCAAAATATTTTTCAAAACCATGAATTCATGCTTTTTAAAAAAACAAAAAACACCCAACGATCTCTGTGGATCTCTGGTATCATGCAATATGAAATACACAATGTGGTCCTCTGACAAAATGCTTACCCTGAATCAAATCAAGTAAAACAATCAGACAAATCCAAATTGAGGACATTCTGTAAACCAACTGTCCTGGATTCTTCAAAAGATGCCATGAAACGACCCCTGGTTGCCCCTTCCCACTCCGTATACACACAAAAAAATGTCTTGGAAAAGAGAATAAAGAGAGACAACAGTGAAAGGTAATTCTTAGCCCACAATAGGATCCTGGATCAAAAACATGTTTGTAATGGATACTTAGGGAAAAATCTGTATATGACGTGTGTGCTAGATAATAAATTGTCTGAGTGTGATAATCTTATTGAGGCTATGCAGAAGAATGTTCTTATACTCAGGAGATGGATGACTGAAGTATTTTATGGGTAAAGGTCAAGAATAATTACATCTACGATTAACTCTCAAATGGTCCAGGAAAAGAGAAAAAGAGGGAATAAGAAAATCTTGGAACTTGGTAACAATTGATGAAACTAGGTGACTTTAAGATGTTAATTTGATACTCTTACCATTTTCCGTGATTTAAAGTCTTCTAAATAAAAAGTTGGAAAAAAAAATAAAAGAAATAGATTCACAAAGTGAATATCCCATACATCAAAAATGGAACTCCCACAACAAAAGACAATAATAAGCAGTGAGGCAGCAGAAAACCTGTTTGATGTTGGGACTAGAAATAGTTAGGATTGTCCATTCTCCTGTGGGATAAGAAGGAATTAATCTGCTTGCAATGAAGACAGGTGACTAGTGCCTGATGAATGGTGTAAAACTTTAGGCAGTGGAGATCTCATCCTGCAATAAATGCATTCTGAAAAATAGCAGCACAATTCAGGGCTGGCAACCTTTATTGCATTGCTCTCTGAGCTGGAAGGAGAAGCAGATAGCGAGGGAAGGAGGACCTGGGCCATACTGCCTACTAGCTTAGAAACTAGATCTGTGATATTAATGTAGGGTGAGGGTCCCAAAATAAGACATGCTTCTCCATAATGGAGGTTTGTAGGAATATAATTATAAAATGGCCAGACATAGTAGGGAATGAACAGTAAACAAGGAAGTAAGATGAATGAAGAAGAGAAGGAGGAGGAAGAGGAAAAGAAGATAAAGTAGGAGGGGTGAACAAGAGGAGGAGGAAGAGGATGAAGGAAAAGAAGAGAGAAGAAGGAAGAAGAACAAGAGTAGCAGTGGTAGTTAGAATTAGTCTCTCTTCAAGATGAGCTTGCATACTGTAATTCAGAGCATAGAAAGAAAAGTAACAAAAGATAAACAAAGAATGTAACCACAAAAGAATTCACTCACAGAAAACACAAATAGTTCAATTATCTGAAAAAAGTATCATAGTAAATGTGTTTACAGTCCTCAACGAAGTAAGGAAGGAATGACATCCACAAAGAAAGAAGAAATTATGAAATAAAGTTCATTGTCATGAGTGAAAAATAGGAGGAGATTTTAATAAATAAACAATAAAAACTTGGACATAAAAAATATAGTCATTGAAATAAAAAAACTAGCTGAAATAAATACTAGGCTGAACACAAAGACAACTAGGAAATAAGACTGAGGGATGAACACAGAATTTGGCCCAGAGAAATAAAGTAATTTTTTTTTTTAAATATGAAAGAGAATTTAAGACATTCATGTGGGCTGGCTAAGAAGTTGCATCATATGTATAAATAGAGACCTAGAAGCAGAAGATCGAAGAAACAGAAGAGCAGTATTTGAAAAGATAATGGCTGTGATTTTTTCTGAATAAGTCTTTGTGTACACTGAATGATGTGACCAAAAACAAAAAAAAAAAAATTGAAACAATATCTAGTTATACTTTTTAGTGAAATGCAAGAACATTAATACAAATTGTTAAAAGTTGCTGGGAGAAAACACGGTTTAGCTACAAAGGCACTACTACAACTAGGCCAAAAGCAAAATTATTTTCAGCAGCCATAGATACCAGAGACAAATGAATTATAACTTCATGTTAAAAAACAATGTCAATTTAGAATTCTAAAAAAAGTAATTCATGGGTGGGGGTGAAATAAAGACATTTTTGTACATACAAAGGCTATATCCTACCTTAATTGAAAGAACTACTTGAGGATATTCTACAACAGCAAGAAAAATAAACACATAAGTAGAAAAAATAGTGAGCAAAGAGAACAGTAAAGTTTGTGAATGAATCCAAATGTCTATTAAATGCAATAATAACTTTTTTATTGTGTTTATAAATTATATAAGTATATTGATTCTTACTCCAATTTAATCTACAAGTACAACACATTTACATTAAAACTCTAAGATTCTTTATGAAATTAAACAACAGAATTTTAAATTTATGAAAAGAAAAATCTTAAAGAACTACTAAATAATTATGAAAAAGAAAAAAGGAGTAGAAAGGAGTTGCTTTAAGGAAAATTAGATTTTTTAAAACATATTTAGGATCTTTCAGGGATCCTTCAAGGAGAGTAATTAAAATGTTCTTCCGAAAACAGTCTTTGATGCCACAAGCAGCACATAGGCAGAATAAACGAACTCTTTTTCTGACCCGGGAGAAGCTAAATTTCCATGTTTACTTGTAGAACTCAGTCAGATTAGCCAGTAGCCAATAATTAAAATATTGGCGTCTACAATTGAACTACTACCATATTCAAACAGTATGTATCCTATAGAGGCTTATTGATAATGAGGAAATGAAGGAAGACCTTGGCAGCTATTTCCGTAACATTTTCTCCATGATTCAGCAGTGAGTCTCAGCCCCGGCTGCGTAGGAGAAGCACCCAGGGAGTTTCAGGAAAATATCATTGCCAGAGATTCTGATTCATTTGGTCTGGGATAGAGCCAGAGTACTTGCTTTTTGTTTGTTTGTTTTTTGTTTTGTTTTGTTTTGTTTTTTAATTCCAAGTGATTCTAATGGGTAGCCAGGATTGAGAAAACAGATTTATAGGATCTTTCACTGAAAACTGAGATTTGTCATTAAAACCTTAAATAATGTTAATTCTAATCGATATAATATACCTTGTGAAGAGGTCAGAGGGCAAGAGAAAGGCTCAATTAGAAGTCTTTAAGTGATTATTTCCAGTAATTGAGGTAAATATCTAAAGTCAACCATGAAGATCCAACTAAGCAGTCTTCATTGTCTCTACCCTATGTGAGAATACCAAATTGAACTGATTTTCCAAGGGCACCACATTGAGGGTCCAGAGAGAGCATTTCTTGATTGCATCAGTGTACCTGACATCACCTTATACAAGAGGAGAGTTTTTATAAATAAAGTTATTTATTGATGTGGAAATCTTGAACAATTAAAGAACCAATTTACTCTAGTGTGGTAAAGACATCAACTCCAGAATTCGTATTTTATAGACATGAAAAGTATGACTTTTCTTTCTATTTTTTCTTTTCTTATAAGCACAATTTCTCTCTGCTTGGGTTTTAAATGGTAGATGGCACATAGCAATTAATTGCCGAACATACATATAAATCAGATGTTGTGAATGGTGAACAATAAGCAGTCCAGGGAAGGAAGTACACCTCACAGTGTGCTATCCATAACAATGTTTTCCATGAGCCAGGAGATTTATTGAGCACTTAATAGGGCAGAGACCTTGGGTGGAACATAAATTCTGTAAAAGCCCTCCTCCTGACCCCAAGAAGAGTATAATGCAGTTGGTAGACAAAATGTAAATCTAGAAGAAAAAAAGTAATTAAAACCATGGGGTGGAATATTCAGTCGGTGCTAATGAGGAGCCCATTCTACTTAAGCCCATTCTGACAAGGGCTCTGCCCTACAGAGCTTGCATCCCAGGGAGCTTGTGTAACCATCCCCCAGCCCCTGCCCACACTCACAGAAATGATTTTAAAATGCCAGACTCTAGTTTAGCGTCTGAACCATCCTGAGGACAGTAGTTTCAGAATCAACTGCTATTTACTTTGCAATTATGATGGCCAAAGAGGCCTGGGAGAATTTTCATAGGTTATCTCTTCCAACACTCATGATCACTCTGAATTAGATGAAATCCCCACCTTAAAGATAAGGAACCAGAGGCTCAAAGAGGTGAAGTGACTACTTCCTCAAGGTGGTACAGATAGTAAATGGGAAAGTGGGGCATTTTTAATGCCAGGTTTTTACTGTTTATCATTATACATATAATACATGATCACTTGACTTACAAAATAGGGTAAAGGGGAAAGAAATCAAAAGATGTGGCTGCAGGAGGAAGTGGAACTTGGTGGGGTTGTAAAGGATGCATAGAATTTACATGAGGCCGAGATGAGAGGAGGGGGGTACATTCAAAATAGGGCACAGTAAGAGGAAAACTAGATGGGAATGCACTGTGTTCGAGGACGCAGCATAGGCCTGTGTGGTTGCAGAGCAGGTCTTGTTCCACAACACACAGGAGCAAACAAATGACCCCCGGAGCCAGGAGCCGATGAATTCTTATTTGTAGAAACATTGCATTTAGTGGCCGCAGCACAATCCTGAGGAAATGAATGGGAGTTTTCTCCCTGCTGTCAGGGGCATTCTCCTGGATGATTAATTGACAGTTCTCCAGCCAAGCCCCTGTTCCTTCTGGAGGCCGTGCCCCTTGGTGTGCACCTGCCACCACAGAACCGAAGCAAGAAAATGTATTGTCTTCCTCTTTTTCTTCTGAGAGCTGCAGCTGCTGGCCTACTTTAAGGAAACCTTCTTTACCTAGAGTATAAACTTGAACTTCTCTGATTTGCAGGGTGAAAACTTTACACTTTCAACAGATTCAGGGAAGTGGTTCTTTAGAGGAGTTGATTTGAAAAAGCCCCATTCCTCACATGGCACTTAGGGCCGTTCCCTCCTTCTTGCCTTCCTGAGACCCTTTTTTCATTTAGCGGCTTTCTGACCACATTCCTCAATGCCACACGATGCTTTGTGACAGCTGCTGCAGTTGCCTGGAATCTTGAGGCGGCTGATGGGGCCTCTCACATTCAGGAGCAGAGAGCCGTTACTCTAAAGGAAAAGCAAACTGAACTTCTGGTGCATAAATGCATGATTTGTTCATTCATTCCAAACAGTTCCAGAAAGACAAGGCCAATATGGTAATTCTGCCTTGTTTAAAAGATTTTTGTGGCTTTCAAAGAATTAAAGTTTACTTTCTAGCCAAAGAAACACTTAAAGTTAAGTTTCTTGGGGCTTGTTAGCAACATTTGTGCTATCCTCAAATTTGGACCGAAGGATTTGGCATGAAGTCTAGAAGTCAGAGATAGTCAGGAATTAGAAATAAGAGTGAACATTGCATGAGCACTTCTTACGTGCCAGAAGATGTCTTAAGAGTTGGGCACAAGTCGTTTCTGTTCATTGTATTTAATCCTAACAGCCACACTTTTCAGTCATTCATCAAATTATCTATTAAGTACCTGTTATGTCAAAGACATACTGTTCAAATGACTGAAGACTGAAAATAAATATAATAGTAAATAAGTATGACATATTATGTAGTAAGGTAGAAGGTGACAAGAGCTAGAAAATAATTGATTAGGGTAAAGAGGTTCAGGAATCCTGGAGTGTGGCAAGAATAGGTCTGCAGATCTCATTGAGAAGGTGACACTTTAACAAACACAAGGAGAGCAAGAGGGACCTGCCATATCTTGGGGGAAATGATCCAGACAGAAGTAACCAACACTAATGGGTTCACATAACAGAGAAAATTAAAATAAGGTATTGGAAGAATATTAGAGAGTTGACTGAGTCGAAGAAAAAGTGGAAATTAGACATTATTAATGTGATAAACAAAATAATATGCCCCTCTTTAGAGATGACCATGTCTTTTCTTTCTTTTTTTTTTTTTTTTTTTGGCGGAGTCTCTCTCTGTCACCCAGGCTGGAGTGCCATGGTGTGATCTCAGTTCACTGCAACCTCCACCTCCCAGGTTCAAATGATTATCCTGCCTCCGCCTCCCCAGTAGCTGGGATTACAGGTGTCTGCCACCACGCCTGGCTAATTTTTGTATTTTTACTAAAGATGGGGTCTCACCATGTTGGCTAAGCTGGTCTTGAGCTCCTGACCTCAAATTATCCACCCACCTCCCCCTCCCAAAGTGCTGGGATTACAGGCATGAGCCACTCCACCAGACAGACCATGTCTTAATCCCAGGATGCTATAACTAGGTTAGGTTATATGCCAAGGGGGAATTAAGGTGGCAGATGGACTAAGGTTGCTAATCATCTGACCTTAAAATAGAGAGATCAACCTGAATTATACAGGTGGACTCAACGTAATCATTGAAGTCCTTAAAGGTATAAGGACAGGGAGGGAGACAGAAGAGAAAATCATAGAGACAGCAGTATGGGGAGGACTCAGTCCTGCATTGCTGGGTTTGAAGAAGGAGGAATGGGCCATGAGCCAAAAAGTGTGGAAGCTTCCAGCAAATGAGAAGGACAAGGAAATGGTTTCTCTCCAAAGGCTCACAGAAAGGAGCATAGCCCTGTCCACGCATTGATTTTAGCCCAGGAAGACTTCAGAACTTAAGATATTCAATTTGTATTGTATTGTTTCCTTTTTTATTTATTTTTTATTTTTTATTTTTTATTATACTTCAAGTTCTAGGGTACATGTGCATAACGTGCAGGTTTGTTACATATGTATACATGTGCCATGCTGGTGTGCTGCACCCATCAACTTGTCAGCACCCATCAATTCATCATTTATATCAGGTATAACTCCCCAATGCAATCCCTCCCCCCTCCTTTTTTATTATATTTTTATTTTTTTATTTTACTTTATTTATTTATTTTTTTTGAGACGGAGTCTCGCCCTGTTGCCGGGCTGGAGTGCAGTGGCCGGATCTCAGCTCACTGCAAGCTCCGCCTCCCGGGTTCACGCCATTCTTCTGCCTCAGCCTCCCGAGTAGCTGGGACTACAGGCTCCGGCCACCTCGCCCAGCTAGTTTTTTGTATTTTTTAGTAGAGACGGGGTTTCACCATGTTAGCCAGGGTGGTCTCGATCTCCTAACCTCGTGATCCACCCGTCTCGGCCTCCCAAAGTGCTGGGATTACAGGCTTGAGCCACTGCGCCCGGCCTATATTTTTATTTTTTGAGACGGAGTCTCGCTCCGTCGACCAGGCTGGAGTGCAGTGGCGCTATCCGGCTCACTGCAACCTCTGCCTCCCAGGTTCAAGTGATTCTCCTGCCTCCACCTCCCGAGTAGCTGGGATCACAGGCATGGGCCACCATGCCTGACTAATTTTTGTTTTTTCAGTAAAGACGGGGTTTTGCCATGTTGGCCAGGCTGGTCTCGAACTCCTGACCTCAAGTGATCCACCTGCCTCGGCCTCCCAAAATGCTGGGATTCCAGCATGAACGACCACACCCAGCCCAATTTGTATTGCTTCAAGACACTAAGTTTGCGGCAGTTTGTACTGCACCTCGAGGAAACTAAGACAAGCATTTTTGCAAAAATTCCCCCAAAGACTAATCGACCTCAGGCCTCTGGAAAGACAGGACCCAGGGAAGAGGGTGGTCTCTTCAGATCCCACAGCATGAGCTGGCTTCAACCTTCTCCCTGACTTGGGTCATAATTCTCTAGCTTCCTATTGTGCCCAGCCTGCTTAAAAACCATCAGGGAGGCCGGGCGTGATGGCTCACGCCTGTAATCCCAGCACTTTGGGAGGCCGAGACGGGCAGATCATGAGGTCAAGAGATCGAGACCATCCTGGCTAACATGGTGAAACCCTGTGTCTACTAAAAATACAAAAAAAAAAAAAAAATTATCCGGGCGTGGTGGCGGGCGCCAGTAGTCCCAGCTACACGGGAGGCTGAGGCAGGAGAATGGCGTGAACCCGGGGGACGGAGCTTGCAGTGAGCCGAGATTGCCCCACTGCACTCCAGCCTGGGCAACAGAGGGAGACTCCGTCTCAAAAAAAAAAAAAACCATCAGGGTGAGTGTGGATGGAGCCAAGTGAGCATGAGGGAAGTGGAAGACGATGGAGTCAGAGGGCAGATGGAGGAACCACAGCTTGCCAGGCCTCAGAGGTAGTCAGGACACACACAGGTGGAGCATCCCTAATCCAAAAATCTGAAATCCACAACGCTCCAAAACCTGAAACTTTTTGAGCACTGGTGTGATGTCACATGTGGAAAATTCCACACCTGACTTCACATCACAGGTTGCAGTCAAAACTATTTTTCATGTGCAAAATTATTTAATATATTGGATAAAATTACCTTTAGGCTTTGTGTATAAAATGCATATGAAACATACATAAATTTTGCATTTAGATTTGGGTCTCATCCCCAAGACATTTCATGATGTATATAGAAATATTCCAACATATGAAAAAATACAAACGCTGAACCGTCTCATCTCAAGCATTTCGATCAGAGATACTCAACCTGCACTCAATTGGTAGCTATAGAAATCTCAAATTAACAGAGGAAATAGTGATTAAATAACTCTCCTAAGTTTAAACAAGTGAGGTTTGACTCACAGGCCTCCCTGACTCTAAAGCTCTTGGTTTTATCAGCTCATCCAAACTGAAGATGAAACGCTGGCTCCTCGTGATGCTGTCACAACACAGATGTGTCACCAGGTCCCCAAGATGGTATGTTAAGGTGGCTCCATTTGTTGATGCCCAGTGGTAGTCAAGAGCATTGCACCTTCCAGAAAAAACACGGAAGGACTGTTTTTTATTTCGGAATTTTAAGTAGAGCCAGGCCCTACGATGCCACACACTTCATCCCTCTCATTCTCTTCTTCCGTCTGTTTCTCCCTCCCTCCTCTTCAGCCCTGCTGTCAAGGGATCCTTTTGACATTGCAGCTATGGGGTTTGTTTAATGAAATAAGGAACTTCTACATGAGTTAGTCAGACTTGCTCATGGTCTTATTGCTTTTAAACCACCCTAAACCCGAGGCTCCATGTTTTTTCCTGTCCTTTTGAGATTCAAGTTAAGTCACTCTCTGTGCATGTAGGTAGTCAGCCATCTGTCATCTTTACCTGCCAGTGTCCCTACACCTTTATCTTGCTACAAGTGTCCTAATTTTACTGTGGGAAACCACCCCACCCCTTGTGCATCCAATTTTGGTAGCTTTGTTGGTCAAGGCACCACATCATCTCCTGGCCAATTGGTGGGCACCAGATCCCAGTTTAGTGGGTCAGACTTCCTGGAAATCTGAATCTAGAGAGCAGTGACCCAAATATGGAAAATGTATAAATCTAGTTCATTCTGGAGAATCTAAAGAGACCAACATATTCCCTGGTGAATGTCTTTCCTGATGTCATGAATTGTTGGGGAGTTTTCTGTAGGTATGATCATCTGCAATTTTTACTTTTTCTTGGATTCAGTAAGCTCACTGTAAATTTATCTTCCAATGAATTACTTTTTAAATTCTCCCTGCTTATGTTAACCCACGTCAGTGTTGTTTACTTGCAATGTAAAAACAACAAACAACTTTAACTGATAACATCTTGCCTCTTGAATAACTAGCTTAATTTACTTAAGCTTTAATATTCTGTACTTCAAAGGCTCTGTGTAACTAAATATTCTACCCTTCATTAAGTTGTAGATTTTGCTACTTAACATAGAGTATGTTTTTCTCTACATGTGTGTTTTTTTCCAATCATAAACGTTGAGACTGGAATAAAGCAATTCATCTTACAATTATTCAAAAACCAGCATCTCACCTATATTTAGCCATTTTTTTCAGGAGTGAACAAACAGAGATTTAGTCCAAAAGCTCAAGCCAGGATCTCTGTCTTGTGTGCTTTAACATTACAGAAAATTCCCCAAACTTTCATCTACCTGAAATAGTTCTTTCACCTATTTGTATGGTATCTGCATAAAAATAAATTTCTGGAGTGAAGGTGCTATGAATCCGAGAGGTCTAATGAAAATAAAAGTGGTACTTGGAGAGAATAATTTATTACATGTTGCTATCCTTTCATAGCAACACTTTCAGTGAGACTTTTTCATCATAATAGTGGTATAACATAGTCAAAGATTAAGCTCTGGCCAATGACACATAAGTAGATGTACCACATGACTTCCTGTAGAATGGGTTGTACATATGATGGCTGGAGTCCAGGTAGCTATCTTGTGCCATAAGATGGAAACTTCACCCTGAGATGTGTGGAGCAGCAAGAGAGAAGGAACCTGCATCCAGAGAACTTCATGAAGCTGCTCTGCCAGCTTTGGGCTTCCAAACTTTTTTAATATGTAAAAGGAAAGTAAATTTCTATCTTGCTTAAACTTTTGCTACTTGGATCTTCTGTCAGTTGCAAACACCATTTTCCTGAATTCTAAGTGATGTAGCTAGGTTTATACCAAATAGGGTACTTATCTGTTACTACTCCTGCCTCTCAACATCTGTGCATACCTTCCTCAGCCTCCTTGGGTGATCTTAAATACTGTACAGGATGAATCATTCTTAACTAACACAAACTACCATTAAATACACATAATAAACATGAACATTACATCTGGTTGCTGAGTGTTCCTAGATAGGCGTGGAATTAAGCTTCACCTCTCCCACACCTACCTAAGCTCTATCCTTCTCTGACCTTCAAGGTAAGCTCTCAGGCTGGCCTGGCCTCTCTATTCCTGTCATGTTGTTTTACGGGTTTCCCAGAACTCTCTAGAAGGCTCCAACTTTGGTCTTCTTCAAGGACATACAATTTGGATCCTGCTTTCACCACTTACCTGCTCTTTGGTCTTGGATGACTGATTGAACGAACCTCTTACTATCTGAGTTTCCTCACCTATAAAATGGGAATAATCTCTTGGAGTTGTCGTGAGGATTAAATAAAGTAATACAAGTAAAGCTCTTGGTGCCTGGCCCATTGTAAATCCTCGAACAGTATTAATTGGAATCGTGACTGTTATTTCACTCCAAAAGAGAAGATTTGAAAGTCATAAAGAGCTTGACAAAGAAAAACCCTGCTGCTTAAGGAGGTGAGTAGGCAGGGGCCTGGGTAGACACTAACTTTCTAATCATCACCACAAAGCAAACTCCGCTTTCGCTGTAGGAAGAAGGGTTATTAGGCGCAAAGGTATGTATCAGCTCCATTTCTCATCCATTTAGTTTAAAATAGCTTTGCATCTACCTTAGGGTCCAGGGGACACAGCAAGGAGCGACACAGGGAATTGAAGACCTTGTTCATTTCCTTTGCCTCTATTCCACCATGGTTGCTCTGTTCCCAGCTCCCCAAACTCTCCCAGGTTCTCATGTCTCATCCAACATCTGACTGTAAACCATAAAAAAGAATGAAATCATATCTTTTGCAGCAGCATGGATGGAACTGGAGGCCAACATCTTAAGTGAAACAGCTTCAAAACAGAAAATCAAATACCGCATGTTTTCGCTTTTAAGTGGGAGCTAAATAATGTGTACACATGGACATAGAGTGTGGAATAATAGACACTGGAGACTCAGTAGGGTAGGAGGGTGGGAGGGGAGCAAAGGATGAGAAATTACTTAATGGGCACAATGTACATTATTCAGGTGATGGTTACATTAAAAGCCCAGACTTTGCCATTATGCAATATATCCATGTGGCAAAACTGCACTCTTACCTCTTAGAGTTACACAGTTGACATAAATCTCCCTACCCAAGTGTCCAGACAGAAACGCACTCTCAGCCTTCAAGGACACCCTTAGGCTTCCTGAAATGAGGAATTTGCCTACAATGTTTTACTAATGGTAACATCTTTAAAACAGAATTGTTCGACCGGGGGCAGTGGCTTATGCCTGTAATTTCAGCACTTTGGGAGGCCGAGGCGGATGGATCACCTGAGGTCGGGAGTTTGAGACCACCCTGACCAACATGGAGAAACCCTATCTCTACTAAAAATACAAAATTAGCCAGGCGTGGTGGCACATGCCTGTAATCCCAGCTGCTCGGGAACCTGAGGCAGGAGAATCTCTTGAACCCAAGAGGCAGAGGTTGCAGTGAGCTGGGATCACACCATTGCATTTCAGCCTGGGCAACAAGAGCAAAACTCTAAAAAAAAAAAAAAAAAAAAAAAAAAAACCAGAATTGTTCTTAAATTCATTTCACCACTTTATGAAATAATCTACAGAGATTTATCTTATCATAGATTTCTTTAATTAAAGTGTTTTTTTTTCACAATAAATCATCTGTAAAACTATACATAAGCCATGGCAAATAATTCTTAGTATAACTATTTTCTTTCTAACTAATACAAAATTATGATGGTAAAGAAGTGAGAATTTGAAAGATTTGAGCTCTATGACTTTTTTTTTCTTAAGGAAAACACAGTGCAGCCCTCATTTAACAATGCGTTTTGGTGGTTTTGAACCAGTTCCTTCTTAGTGTTATCTGATTTTGGCAAACATACCGGAAAGACAAGATTACAGTCCCCACACTCTCTCCTTTCCAATCTTTCTGGAACCTTATTTGTATCTCTGTGTCAACAGAGTGAAGAAAAGATCGCGTTTTATTTGAGCAGCCCACAGCTACTGGCATACTTCTTAATTAGTGTCTGTGACCAGTTAGCATTGTTTAGATTTCATTCAACACACTTCCCCAGAAACACACTGCTTCGTGGCGGCTGCGGTATGCACCAGCTGTCTTTAATCTCTCAGGACCCAATTCACAGACCAAAAATTCTGTTATGAGCACAAATCTCTGAGTGGGCATTTGTTTATTTTCTGCTTAGGAGACAACTTCCATATATCTCTGCCATTAAAAATAAATCAGTACATAAAATAAATACTCTAACAAATACAACAGATCAAAAGCTGAGTATCTCACTTCCAAGTACACTGAACTCAAGGGTTGGCTCATGGAAGTGGCACCTCTGTTTGGTCAAGAAAATACTGCTCTTCTCTTAGAAATAATAAACATCCTTAAAAGCCAGTTTGAAGACTAAACACACCCATGACAAAGGAAAAGGACAAACAAGCTTATGGCTTCAGGCAAAAAGATCATTATTTCCATTGGCCAAGCCATGTACATTCCATTTCTTTTAGATGTATTCTACTGAATGGCATCTTAACGCATCTCTTTTTTTTTTTTTTTTTTTTTTTTTTGAGACAGAGTCCCACTCTGTAGCCCAGGATGGAGCACAGTGGCATGATCTCGGCTTACTGCAACTTCCACCTCCCAGGTCCCAGTTCAAGCACTTCTCCTACCTCAGCCTCCTGAGTAGCTGGAATTACAGGCATGCACCACCTTGCCCAGCTAATTTTTGTATTTTTAGTAGAGGCGGGGTTTCCCCATGTTGGCCGGGCTGGTCTTGAACTCCTGACCTCATGATCTGCCCGCCTTGGCCTCACAAAGTGCTGGGCATCTCCTTTTTTTCTAAATGTGCAAATAGAAATGTCTGCAGACAATGCTTGCTCATGGACACCTGGATGAGTTCTCATTCGAACACTTGGAACAACAGAACACATGACCACCTTGTCAAGATTATATGGAAGTTAACGGCAGCAGTGAGGAGATCCCATACCCCACTGTGTGTCCTGACTGTTCTCCCCCAGGAACTTACACACATCAATTATGTGACTTCATCATTTTCTTATCCCAGTACAGTTTCTAGCATGCAGTGCGTTGTCAACAAATGATTGTTTAACTAATACTGGGAAATAGCACTAATATACATGTTTATTATTTGCTAGGCACTATTCCAAGAGCCTTGCAAGTATTAACTGCTTAATCTGCACAACAGCCCCATGGAATAGCTGCTATTATTGCTCCATTTTACAGATGAGGAAACGTGGACATAAAGAGGCAAAGCAACTGGCCCTTCAATGGCAGAGATGGGACTTAAACCCACGAATTCAGGTTCAGCACTACCACACTACATTTTCTCTGCCCACATCCCAGCCTCCAGGCCCTCAATTTCCTCATGTAACTAGGTGGTCTCTGAGGTTCCTTCTAGTTGTGTAGAGTGCAATTCTAGTCTATAATTCTTGGATAACCAGTGGGGCACAGAGAATCCTCTATTACCTATTCATCCCCTCAGAACATTCCCAAGTCTTAAACTCCTGCTAAGATTACATAACACAGCATGGAGCCATGGCTTGCCCTTTTTCCAAAAGAAGAAGCTTTCTGTGAAAATACAACTATTAGGGTAAAGAAGAAAACTTCTCATGGGCCCAGTTCTTTCAATATCATTTTAATAGACAAATAGGTGATAGACATGATAATGATTCCTAGAATCCCATTCAATAGCTGTACAAGATGAACCAGCATAAAGAGCTGGGACCTCCAACAGCACGAAGGGTCTCTAATGCAATGTGAGATACCAGACAGTGTAAGGCCAGTCCCAAGCTGGTCACCTAGGAAGGCATTAGGAAGCCATGAGATGAGAGTAAGGAAGTCAAGGCTATAAGAGTGTGTGTGTCTGTGTGTGCACGCGTGTGTGTCCCAAGAAACTAGACGATAAAGGAAAGCAGAAAGGGACAATGGCAACAAATGGAACACAAAGAGGAAGACAGATTTTTTTAAAGATAAGAAAAACGTGTCTATAGTTTCCAAGGAAGTAATCTGTTGATAGTAAGAGGTAGAAAACACCAGAGAGAGAATGGATCATGGATAAAGTATGAGTCTGGTCCAGTTAGAGAGGGTGGGTGTGAAATGGAGAAAATACTCTTGAAGAGCAGGAAGGGCACCTTTTCTCTTCACGAAGCTGAAATGAGAATGGGTCCCATGTGGCCTCTGCTGACTCTCTCCTCAGACTGGAATCTTAAGGTAGCAGGGCATAGGAAATTTAAACTATCCTTGGGGGCTTTGTTGATTCCAAAAATAGCTTCTCTAAGAAAAGCAAAGGTAAAGCTAGTTGCCAAATGCTAGTGGCTACTGTTGGGGGTATTAAAATTGGATGCCAGTAGCTATTAACAGGTATTCATAGGTAGAAACAGAGAAGTCTGAGGCATGGGGGCCCCAAACAGCCAAGGTTGCCTCCAATCAACTGTCCAGGTCCCTAAAGAAAATATATGGGGGAAAAAGAAAGCAATGCAACATGACACTTTCTTTTTTTATTCCACAAATGTGTATTAAATACACTATGCACGAGGCACAGGTGCTAGGGATATAGCAATGAACAAAACAAAGGCCTGCTCTTAGGGGATTTACATTCTATCTCCAAATTCATCAAGAGAAGTTTGACCTCAGATTGTCAGCCCAAGTTCCCTGTGTGGCCTGCCTCCGACTCAGAGACCACCCTGCCATGTGAGAATGGCTACACCTGCCAGCAAGGCACAAAAGAAAGTGAAAGAGACAGAACGTTTGCCCCAAGAGTGAAAGCAGAACTGGTGAAGGCCACCTGCCCCAGCAAGGGAGAGAGGAGAAAGCTGCCCGAGACCTAGAGATGGCCTGGTTGGGGTGGGGGTGGGGGGCGGGGGGGGAAGAGTGGAGGAGACACAGAAGAAAGGATGCTTCTGGGCCTTATCCTCTGGGCAGTAGCCCTGACACTAATGTCCTTTCTGGCCTCAGAAACCCCAGAGAGAGCCATAAGAGTCCACACCCAAGCATGCTAGGACCTAACTCAGCACTATGAGGATGGAAGCCTCACTGAGGAATATGAGATTCCCCATATTTTACCCTATCCTTAGGGATGATTCCCAAATCATAATTTAAATGAAATGAAATCAGTCTTCAATGCCGTTAATAATCCTGACCCAATCTCTCTCTTTGATCAATTATTTGTCCTACGTACACTTTGTACACAGTGGTTTTCTCATTGGCTCCAGATCCTGCCTTGACCTGTGCATTCCCTTTGCCTTTGCTTCAAAAGTATAATCTCCCACCTGATCTGGCCTCTCTTCCTTTGATAGCTATTTACATAGTCTCTTCTTCCATCCCAACTATTCTAGGCACTTTCCCCACCAACCTCAGCCCATGTGGCTCTCTCCTTTCCCTGCGCTCTTTGGATGCCCACTATCTGTGGCTCTCCCTAAGATTTAGCATTTACCACCATGTGTACACGTCTTGCTTCCTTTCATCAATTATAATTCCATAAAGAAATCCTTGACAACCCCAAAAACACCTAATCCAGCACATTGCATATGTTTAATATGCAATAACCATTTTAATTTTTAAAGCTACTTACGCTGTGCTTACTTTACAGAGGATTTAAACAGGTGGTTTCAGTATATTTTGGTTGATGAATGAATGGATCAGTTGACTCATTTAAGGTATTGCTCACCTTTATGTATATATATAAAAAAATGAGGTTCACACAGTGTGAAAGGTCCTCAGTAAATGAGGGAGATCACCATTGCCAACCTGCTTGATGGTGGGATGGAAGCTGTCTTTAAGTAAATTACAATAAGCATATACCTTTTGGCTGTGCAGGTGTGAAATCCAGGGTTAAATTTCCTCCTGCACCTACAACATACATAATGAAACAAATATAGAAACAAATAATAGGGACGTAAGTTATAGATGGTCCTTTAGAAGTCAATTTCATCTGCGCATCTAACCATAAAAGCAGCATCTGCTCTGCTAAATACAGGTGTTTTATATCCTTGTCATTAATTGGAGGGGACATTATGTCATCATACATCAACAGTTAAGGTTGGTTAAAGTGCCACTTATCTCAGGTGCTGTCATTAATCAGGTTCTTTTCAGCTTGGTGACTCCAGAGGCTTGGCTCGAAGCTGCTCTATGTGAGTGGGTTTTCCCTGTAGGTTTGAGGTGTCCTTTTATTATCATTTTGAACGAAAACCTTGGGACTCAGACATAAGAGGCCATTAAGGGAGCTGTTCTGATGCTTCAGAGAAGAGAAACATTTTCCTCCATCACCTTCATTGCCCCCACTCCCTGTGTCTCCACCAAACAGCCACGGTGGAGAGGAAAGCAAAGCAGTACAAGCTGTCGTCTCCTCGAGGTTTAACCCATTACTGAATTTCAATGAACCACTGCATCTGGTGCTTCAATAGAGCTGGAAAGCAGCAGAGTCCTAGAAGGCATCACCGTCTCTTTCCATCTGACACCGATGTCATCCAGGTGCCTTCTTGGCCACCTCAAACCCACAGTGTGGTGTCCCTTCCAGACAGGCTTCCTGGACACATTCTTCTTTGTCTCTGCTTTCATTGAAAATATCTGTCCTTAAAATGTCTGCCCTTTATCCCATTCCTGCAAGGCCACTGGAAGTGGCATACGTTGTCAGGAGCAATAATGGCAGCCTTTTTATGTAATGATGTTATAGTTTCAGCACCTTGAGCCTAATAATTAAAGCAAATATGTTCAGGCAGTAACTTGCAAATTAATATGGGGAGTCAAGTCATTTGATCCATATCAAATTCTTACTCAGGGAGCTTCTACTCTGCCCTAAAAATAGAACCTCCTACCTATCCTACTTTGGTTCCTGATTGTTTCAACATGTACAGGAGACTGAAAGAATAAGGTAGGGAGTGTGTTTATGATTCATCTATTCAATAGACATGTGTTGAGTGTGAGGCACTGCTCTGGGAGAGGATACGGTGGTGTTCATAATCAGACACCATCCTTGCTCTCAAGGCTTTACAGTGTGGATGGATGGGACAGAAATGAACCAAATAGCAATTTTAAAATGTCAACTTTAAAGTGATAAACTGTGATTAGTTCTCTAGAGGACAGCATTGTATATTTGGGCAAATATATGAACATACCATGATCTGGAGTAGGAATAGAAGTTGATCAAGGGAAGTGTGGGGAGGGATGAAGAGTGTCCCTAAAAGGGAACAGCAAACACCAAGTGCTGTGCTAGGAGGAAGCATGAAGAACTCCAGATGTTGAAAGGCCCTGGTGGTAGGAAAAATTCTAAGATCCTGCCAGGCTCCATGGCTTATGCCTCTAATCCCAGCACTTTGGGAGACTGAGGTGGGTGGATTGCTTGAGGCCAGGAGTTGGAGATCAGACTGGCCAACATGGAAAAACCGTGTCTCTACTAAAAATACAAAAATTAGCCGGATGTGATGGCACTCGCCTATAGTCCCAGCTACTCAGGAGGCTGAGGCAGGAGAACTGCTTGAACCTGGGGAGGCAGAGGTTTCAGTGAGCTGAGACTGCGCCACTGCACTACAGCCAGGGTGACAGCACAAAGTTCTGTCGCAAAAAAAACAAAAAAACCAAAGGATTATAATATCCCTCTAGGTCCCCAGTTTCTGGGACTGTGAATATGATGGATTTTACTCCCAAGGTTAGGTTATATATGATATGGCACAGTTAGCATTTAGGAAGAAAGACTCCAGGGAGTTCTGACACCATCCCAAAAGCCTTTAAATCTGAGTCTACAAGTCAGAGACTGAGGAAGTCAAAGATTCCAAGGACAAGAGGATTCAATTGGTTTCTGGCTTAAAGATGGAGGGAGCCACCTGGCAAGGAATATGGGCCACCTCACGCAGCCAAGAGAGACCCCAGTTGGCAGCCAGCAAGGAAATTGGGATTTTCAGTCCTACAAGGGCAAGAATGCAAGAAACTGCATTCTGAATAGAAGAATGACTTTGTTTATCCATTTCTTAAGGCTGCCATACCAAGGCACCACAGACTGGGTGGCTTAAACAACTGAAAGGTATTGTCTCATTGTTTTGAAAGCAAGAAGTCCAAGATTGAATTGTTGGCAGGATTTTTTGCCCCTAAAAGAGGGAAGTATCTGTTCCAGGTCTTTCTCCTTGGCTTGCAGACAGTCTATATCATCTCATCATAGTCCGTCTCTTCACGTCATCTACCCTCTGAGCATTTGTGAATTTGTGTCATAATTTGCCCCTTTTGTAAGGACAACTCATGTTGGATTGGAGCCCATTTGATGAACTCATTTTAACTTGATGGCCTCTATAAAGACCCTATCTCCAAATAAGATCCCATCTGAGGTCTTCGGGGTTATGATTTCAACATATGAATTTGAGGTGGGGCATAATTCAATCTGTAATTAAAGTGGATTCTTTTCTCAGAGCCTGCAGATGAGAATTCAGGCTGGTCAATTTCTTGATTCAGCTTTGTGATACCCTAAACAGAGAAGCCAGCCATGCCATGCCTGCGCTTCTGACCTACTGTGAAGCTAATAAATGGGTGTCGTTTTAAGCTGCAAAGTTTGTGGTAATTTGTTGGGTAGCAATCAAAAAACATAGCACAGAAAAGGTTGGCTGGGCCAGGCCACACAGGGTCGTGAAAGCAGCGGCAAAAAATTTTGTCTTTATCCTGAGAAAAATGAGAAGCCACCAAAGGCATTAGGAATGTCATGGTCATATTCTGTTTCTCTTCCAGGCTTCTCTTTTTGCTCTTTGTTCTCTTTCCAAATAAAAATTCCAAAGGAGTGGGTGGCTGCAGAGAAAAATGGGAAGTTCCTTGTCCCACTTTAATCCTTAGGGCATATTATTAAAAAAAAAAAAAAAAAAGGAAAGAAGGGTAGGAGAACAAAATGGAGATAAATTCCATTTTTTGAGGGCACATTCTGAATCCAGTTACTATTCTGAAGCTTTCAGTGCATTTTCAGATTTACTTCTCACTATAAACCTCTTCTAACCCCTATTGTAGTAACATGCCCAAGGTTATCAGCTAGGGGGAGTGTAATTGGAACTTGAATCCAGGCCTGGCTGGCTCCAAAGCTCATTTTTAAAGCTCATTACTTTAAAACCATCCCCCTACCCTGTCTCACCAGTGTTGTTTTAATACAGCATGATATATCATATCCAAGTATTAGAAGAGTTCCACAGATTATGCAGAACAGGTATGAGTACAAAGAATGAGAATGCCATGGTGGTAAGGGTCAGACAGATGGGCCTAGGTGAAAATGAGCAGCAGAACTTGTACAAGAGCCTGGTCACCTACCTGTCTGGTCCCTTTTATTCTCCTTCCTTTTCTTGCCTAAATAAAGTTCATGTCTGAGGACTGGAGTGGCATATGTAATAATAATTCTTCCCTTGGGCTTTAGGGAGAGGTAAAGCGTTTTCATTTATTATTTATTTTTATTTTTGCAGAGATGGGGGGGGTCTTGCTATGTTGCCCAGGTTGGTCTTGAACTCCTGGCCTTAGGGAATCCTCTCACCTTGGCTTTCCAAGGTGTTGGGATTATGGGCATGAGCCACGATGCCCAATCTAGAGTGTTTTTAAAACCCTTCTTAAGAACAACCAGGCTCTGAATGGTCCTTAGCATCCCTGGAGGTCATTGCACTTTTCAGCTGGCCAGCACCGAGGAATGCGGGATGCAGAGCTAGGAAAAGATCCGTTGATCTATCCCAGGGCACTTGAGAAGATTTGAAGAATGCATACTGGTCACCCATCAACCTATCTGTAGTCAACTCCCTGAAACAAGGGTAAGTTAATCCTATCAAAAGCCCTTAAGGCAACAGTAAATAATCTATTTGTTTCTTTCAGTGAATTACAAGTGGTACCTAGCTTATTATATTCCCTAGATAATTATTACTTTTTACATTCTTTACCTTCTTTTAAAAAGAAGGATGCACTAGTTTTCTAACATTCATTTACATGCCTTTGATAAATTACTGTAACCAGATTAGGGAGATAAAATAACCAGTCTATTAATTACAATGATTATTATTTAATGGAAAATGGGATTCTAGGCAAAGTGTATAGTGAGAAGAAAGCTTAGCAATGCATTATACAGATGTGGTATTTTATCTTAAAGAGTAAGATAAGTGTCCAGTCTATTCCACAATCTAGAGAATATGTTCATTAACTCTGCAAGATTTATATGTGTAATTGACCGCAATGTTTTAACACTATTTGCTTGATTCGGAGGTACATGAAGAACAAGAAAAAACTGTAACTTCAATTAAATTGAATAAATTCCTCAACGAACATATTAAAGGCCAGATCTACCCAGCAATGTGAGAAGCAGAGGGCTGAACAAGAGTTCAACATTTTTTTTTTAATTAAACAATACATTATTCTAACTTGAAGTCACTGGGAATTTACATTTAAAAGGATAGGGGTTGAAAGGAGAGCTTCCCCCACATCAATTATCCTCATAATTAACTTCAAAAATAACCAAAAAGGTAATATTTGGAGAAATGTTGGTGCTTTCTAAATATGAAACAGCATTATGGCCAAATCCCGAACCAATCACCGAGACATTTGATCTTATCTCACTCCCCTCAACTATAAAAAAGAGAATAATATTGCATCTGCCATCATGGAGTTATATGAATTAAAGCTGGCTTCTATCTACAAACTCTGGCCAAATCTAGCCAGCTGCTGTTTTTGTGTGGCCCTCGACCTATGAATGGCTTTTATATTTTTAAGTGATTGGGAAAAGAAAATCAAAATGACAATACTCTTTTGTGATGTGAAAATTTTATGAAATTCAAATTTCAGTGTTCATAAATAAAGTTTTATTGGAACACAGCTATCCTCACTCACATATTGTCTGTGGCTGCTTTAGTGCTATAACAGTAGAAGTGAGTATTTGTGACAGAGACCATATGGCCAACAAAGGCTAATATATTTATCATCTGGCCTTTTACAGAAAAAGTTTGCCGACCTCTGAACAAAAGGAGTAACGCAGAAATTCTCAATGTTCATTACACATCACCTGGGGAGCTTTAAAAAAACCCATTTGCCCATGTTACACACCAGACCAATTAAATAAGAATCTCTGGGAGTAGACTCCAGGC
Organism: Piliocolobus tephrosceles; assembly: GCF_002776525.5. Lineage (NCBI taxonomy): Eukaryota > Metazoa > Chordata > Mammalia > Primates > Cercopithecidae > Piliocolobus > Piliocolobus tephrosceles. The sequence continues at coordinate 23,338,899 of NC_045451.1, read as the reverse complement.
AACAATAATTTAAAAACTTCCCAGGAAATTCCAATGTCCAGCCAGATACGAGAACCAGCAGACTTACATGCTATGTATGGTGAGTAAACGTAATACATAGTAAGACCTTGGTAATTGTTAGCTGGCTCGATAAAATAAATCCTCGTTTTTAATTCCTCATTGTATTTCAGTAAAATGATGTTATTAAATATGCACTGCGTGCAAAATGTTTTGTTTTTCTTCCCTCACTCTTTCCTTCCTGCCTACCTCTATTCCAACCTGCATGTAAGAGTTAAAACAAGAAGAAAAACTAAGTTTCCCTGTAGGACTTGAGTTTCTAAACATTCACACGCTCAGTATTTTATATTTTCATTTATTCATTCCACAGATTTTTAATGTGTAATATCAAGTTTTACACAATACTTATGGCACGTAAGCACTCCCAAGATGTGCTTTCAAGGTTCTGGAGAGTGCCCAGTGTTCTTGTAAACAGCCCTTTGAATCTTCTAGGGTTCTTGTAAATAGTCCTTGATATGGTTTGGCTGTGACCCCACCCAAATCTCATCTTGAATTGTAGCTCCCATAATTCCCATGTGTTGTGGGAGGGACCCGGTGGGAGGTAATTGAATCATGGGGGTGAATCTTTCCTGTGTTGTTCTCCTGATAGTGAATAACTCTCACAAGATCTGATGGTTTTATAAAGGGATGCACATGCTGTCCTGCCTGCTGCCATGTGAGATGTGACTTGGCTCCTCCTTCTCCTTTGCCATGATTGTGAAGCCTCCCCAGTCATGTGGAACTGTGAGTCAATTAAACCTCTTTCCTTCATAAATTACCCAATCTCGGGTACGTCTTTATTAGAAGTGTGAGGACAGACAAATACAGTCTTATATAACCTAACTGGCTTAATAGTAGGCTTAAATTAATTAATGCGTGGCATCTCCAATGGGCAATAACTAAAAAGAGCTCTTGAATGTATGTGTAGTAAAGCAACCAAAATAATTGATTGGCGGGGTATGTCCACTCCACATGCATAAAACCCAAGAGTAGTTCACTTTTTTGTCACAATCTAAATCTTCTAAAATGAGAACACCCTCTAAATCTTCCCAAACAAGAAATGGATATGGACAGAGATAGAACTACAACTAGGACAGAGAGAATAAGTACATGGATTTTGAATTCACACAACCAAGTTCAATTCCAGCTTCATTGGTCACTAGCTTCATGACCTTGGGGCAATTACTCACCTTTCAGGGCCTCGACTTTCTCAGCTGGAAAATGGGAATAGCAGTTCCTATCTCACAGAAATGAGGAAATTATTTTCTAAACATATTTTTTAATTGTGAGAGTTTTCCCCTAATTCTTAGACTGTGAGGCTGAAAGGTGTCTTTATAGCGTGGTGCACAGGGATCAACCCCTCTGCGCCAGGCACTTGGCTCTCCTCAACTGAGGTCCTCACTTTTTTTTTTTTTTTTGAGACAGTGTCTTACTCTGTCACCCAGGTTAGAGTGCAGTGCCACAGTCTCGGCTCACTGCAACCTCTGCCTCCTGGGTTCAAGCAATTCTTGCACCTCAGCTAGTTTTTCTATTTTTAGCAGAGACAGGGTTTCACAATGTTGGCCAGACCTTAAGTGATCCACCCACCTTGGCCTCCCAAAGTGCTGGGATTACGGGCATAAGCCACCGCTCCTGGCTGAGCATTGTTCTTTATGGCCAAATATGAACTCCTTGAGGGAAGGGATTGTAACTATGCAGACACTCCCCAAATTACATCACAGTCCCGTTCAAGAAGGCCTTGCAAAGCATGGATTTGGTGTACACTGAAAATACATAGACTTCATAAAGACCTTTAAATTACCCATAGCTCTTCAGAGAAATTAGTGGACAACAGTTCCTATTTGCAATTTTCAGGACATTGGTCCCAAGGTCAAGTATATCTTTCACAGCCTTCAATAGTGGAGTTGCTTTTAACTCTTGAAAATGTATATTCTTAGGGGCATGTTTTCTCTAAAGTCAATCTCTTTTTATTCATGTAAGACTTTCTGTGCTGTGTCATCTCCTGTATTTCTTTTTAATAGTCCCACCTTTTTTCTTGCTTTTTGTGTCTATTCCAGCAGTCTCAACATGCATTTTTTAATCATGTAAATTCCTACATGACCCCCTAGTAGCCTCATACTGCAAGAGTTCACAATACTTTCTTTCCTGTTTCTAACTTCAAGACTTTGCTTAAATGGTCATTAGGCTAAGTGGCATGCATTTTAAACTATGATTCACCATCTTCCTTGTAAGTCAGTCCTCTATTTCTATAAGTAACTATAAGTTTTCCTCCTGAACTCTGCTCTATGAACCCTATAAGTTCCAAAGATGCAAAACATTTTCATGCTTTTTTTTTTTTTCTTTTTTAGATGGAGTTTCACTCTTGTCGCCCAGGCTGGAGTGCAATGGTGTGATCTCAGCTCACTGCAACCTCTGCCTCCTGGGTTCAAGTGATTCTCCTGTTTCAGCCTCCCGAGTAGCTGGGATTACAGGTGCCTGCCACTATGCCCAGCTAATTTTTGTATTTTTAGTAGAGACGGGGTTTTACCATGTTGCCCAGGCTGGTCTCGAACTCCTGACCTCAGATGATCTGCCCGCCTCGGCCTCCCAAAGTTCTGGGATTACAGGCATGAGGCACCATGCCAGCCCATCTTTCATGCTTTTCATCCATAAATTACTATAATTTAAAAAATATTTCCCAAATGAAGTTCATGAAATTTAGACTGTGGATGCCTTTGTGTTTCTTTAACATTTTTATTTTCTATTATAAATTCCTCTTCTTAAATTAGAAACTGTTCCTCTCTTCTTGCTCTTACTTTGTCAATTTTTAGTCCTGAATAAAATAAAGCAAAGGGGAAAATAAAACTAATAAACCGAAATAACACAAGATAATGCAATGAGAATACACATGGTACCAGAAACCACATGGGGCTGAACAGAAGGGCCTTCCCTCTCATGTGAGTGCCGTCTGCCTTTCCCCCTCTATTCCCAATATTCATCTCTGCCTGAGATACTTTATATTTCCATATATCACACTAATATTTTCACATCTCTAAAACTGTATTCCGTCCCTTATGGAACAACTTACAAAAGGTTGATGTTACGCGAGTCAAGAGTTGCACAATCTAAGAGTCTCTAACCTCTGCGTTGCACATTTTTTTTTTAGTTTAGGAGCAAAGGTTTAATAGGCAAGAGAGATAGAAAGAGAAAGGAAAACAGCTCTCTCTCTCTAGTGAGAGAGAGGGGACTTCCGAGAGGAAAGGCTCTGCTTTGCACATTTTGTTTATTTTGTTGGTGTTAGTTGATTGATTTCTCTGTAACAACAGAACTCAGGGCCCTTAGTACCTGACCACACAAACCAAATAGAAAGGGTTGACAAATGTCTAAGAGACTCAATCATCTACTATATTAGTTGTCTATTGCTGTATAACAATTACCCCAAAACTTAGTTGCTTGAAACAGAAAACACAAATTATGTCACAGTCTCTGTGGGGTAAGAATTCAGGTGCAGCTTAGCAAGGTGCCCTTGGTTCAATGTCTCTCACAAATCAAAGTGTTGGCTGGGCATGTGGTCCTATGTGAAGGCTTTTCTGGTGGGTATCTGTCTCCAAGCTCACTCAAGTGGTTGCTAGCAGGATCTAGTTCCTTGTGCCACATGATGTATGCAGTATGTGCATGTCTCTGTAGCACATACGGAAAGGTGTAGGCTCTTTGAAAAGACCAGTAAGGTAAACAATCCTCTGGCCAGTCCAAATATAAAAAAGGGAGAGAGAAAGAAAAGAATAGGATTAACGATGAGAAAGTATATACAGCAACAGGTATGATTACTTTAAAACTTATCAGTGAACTATATGTTATTCTATTTTGCTAAATTGAAAACCTCAGTCAAATGTATTATTTTCTAGAAAAATATAAATTACAAGACTTTCTCAAGAAGAATTAGAAAACTCAAATAAACCAAAATTATTAAAGAAATGAAAAGCAATTATTAAAACACGAGCCACACAAAAAGCCCATACTGTTTTTTGGGGGAGTTCTAACCACCTTCAAGAAACAGAAAATCCCTACCTCATTTAAATTTTGCAAGCATAAAAAGATGGAAATATACCAATTACTGTTACAAAATTTGCCCAATAGTAACTAATCCCACACTTATGCCTGATAGATACAAAAAATGCTAAATGAAACCTTAGTATACTAACTTCAGATGTATAACACAAAGGTTATGCATCACAACCAAGTAGGTTTTATTCCAGGAATGCAATGGTGCTCCAACTTGGAAAATGGATTAATATATGTTACAACATCAATTGGACAAAATAAACAGTTCATATAATCATCTTGATAGAAAGTAGAGGTAAAGTATGAGATAAAATTCACTATCAATTTCTAATTTTAAAAAAACTATTAATAAAATAGAATATAAGAGTTTCCCTTACCATTATTTACAGTAATATCTTTCCCTGACCAACTTTTCCAGTATAATCAGGATAATATGAGGAAGTCAATCATCACCACTTCTATTTAAGATTGTGCTCCAATTTCAATAATGCAATTAAACCTGAAAACAAAATATTGTGAAAGAGAAAGAAAAATGGCCAGGAATTATACATGTTATGGTTGCTTACCTATGAAAGATATTGAAAAAAGGAGATTTATCTGAAAAAGTATTGGAACTGACATCCCAGTTAGTATTCAGCTGCTATGGCATAGAAAATGTGTACAAACTGTTCATACCCAGTGTCTGAACCGATTGGTTCATTCTCAGACTGCATCACTAGCATTTTGATTTGTGACTTCTAATAAGATATATCATTAAGAAGACTGGCAATAAAACAATAGGTAAATCAGCAGCTTTCCTACTTACCAATTGTGACCAGTTAAAAAAAAACATAAAGGCAAGATGATCCTATTGGTAGTAGTAAAAAGACATAAAATATCTAGAAATAAGCTGGACAAAAATTATGCAAGATCTTAATAAAAATGATTAAATTTTACTGAGGGCCATATAAAAAGACCTGTATATTGACAAATTGCATTCCTGTAGTAAGAATAATGAATATCATTACAAATTCTCTGCAAATTAACCTACAAATGTAACTCAGTCTTACTGAAAATCTAATGGAATTTCTTTTCAGAGCTTGACAAAATTCTGGGAGAATAAACACACAAACATGTTTTCAAAAAGAAGAATAATGAGTTGGGGTTTTCCTTAGCAGATATCCGAATGTGTTATAAAGCCACAATATGTACAGTAATTTGACATAGATGCCAACATAGACACATCAGTGAAATCAAGTAGAAAATCCGAAAGCAGACCTATGTATATTTAAGAATTTAGTGAATGATAAAGATGGCATTTCAAATCTGTGGGGAGAAGATAAATTATTCAATTAATAGCTGAGGGAAATATGGTGACTAGTTTTATAATCTTGAGATTGGGAAGGCCTTTCTGAACATGACACTACAGGATGAAATCGTAGAGGAAAATAAAGATACTTTTGACCTCCAAAAAAGTTATACTGACAAAAATTAATATTGGCCATTAAATAAATTAGAAAATAACTTTTTTTAAGGCAAGATTTTCTTGTTTATCCTCTATCACTAGATCCTGCAACAGCGCGTGACACATAGTAGGCATTTGAATGAGTGGATACATAAACAGTTCTGGCAAGTCAGTAAGAGAAAAAATGAACACCTCCATTTTTACCATGAGCAAAAGACATGGATCAAAAAGAAGAAACATGAAAGGTCAGTAAAAAAAGCTCAAATAGTATACATTACACCAACAGTAAGGTAAATACAAACTGAAACAATAATTCACCATTTATTACGTATTACTGTTTCGCTTTTTAAACTGAAATGGCCAACATATAGGCAAAGAAGCACTCATAAACTACTGGTAGGAAAATTAAAATCTGTGCAATATAATTGGAAGTCTTTAAAACTGCAGACTCTCTGACCTAGTAATTTCACTCCTAGGAATTTATTTCTAAGGAAATTATTAAACAAGCATGCAAAGACATATATACAAGGATATTCATCAAACACTCTTTACAAGAGTGACAACTAGAAACAAGCGTTCACAAATAGAGAACTGGTTTCATAAACCTTGGTATACATTTTCAGTCGAATATCATGCAAGAAGGATAAGTAATGATGCAACTATGTATTAGCTAATATCAAAAGATGTTCATCATATGCTGTTAGTTCAGAAAGCCGGTTACAAAACAGCATATGTAAAAATCATGTTTGCATGCCTAGAAAAAATAGACAATAAATATTAAAATTTCAAGAGTGATTTTTTATCATGGTAGTTTCTTCTTCCT
>NC_045451.1:23324398-23332155 GCF_002776525.5 Piliocolobus tephrosceles | reverse complement strand
TTCTTCTTCTTCTTCTTCTTCTTCTTCTTCTTCTTCTTCTTCTTCTTCTTCTTCTTCTTCTTTTCTTTTTTTTTTTGAGATGGAGTCTTGCTCTGTTGCCGAGGCTGGAGTGCAGTGGCGCAATCTCGGCTCACTTGGATTACAGGCTTGCGCCACCATGCCCAACCAATTTTTTGTATTTTTAGTAGAGACTGGGTTTCACTGTGTTAGCCAGGATGGTCTCGATCTCCTGACCTCGTGATCTGCCTGCCTTGGCCTCCCAAAGTGCTGAGATTACAGGCATGAGCCACCGCGCCTGGCCTTATTTTCCTCTTAATGATCTTTTATGTGATCTAATTATTTACACAACCATGTGCTACTTCTATAACAAAAGTGTCGATTTTTAAAAACAATGTAAAAGTAGTATTTGGTCTATGAAAATAAATCTTTTGTTGTCTTTTTTGATGTTTCCATCCCCCGAGCTTACTCTTTTTACTATATATATGTTGTTATATATATAATATATATTACATATTATATATAATATACATAATATATAATATATACATAATTATATATAATTATATATATAATATATATTTTATATATACAATTTGCAAGCATTTGTGAGAAGGTAACATTTGGAAATTATTAAATTTGCCCTCCAACCTCCACTACCATATTCAGCTACAATCTTCCACCCACTTTATCACATTACCCTGCTTTACTTTGTAAAAATTTTCTTTGCAGCCTTCTACGTGAAGTCAGGTCATTTATACATTTGCATAATTGCTATTCATTTTTTTCTGCCAGAATGTAATCTCCATGAGATCAGGGACTTGCACTGTTTATGCACAAAGCTATATCCCGGTACCTAGGACAGTGACTGATATATAGTTGAGGCTCACTAAATATGTGCTGAATAAATGAATGAGTGAATGAGTTTGTTTTGGAAGAGTTGGTTTACTTCATATGGTTCTGCAAAGAGTCATTGCCTCTTGAGAACCTTTTGGAATTAGATCTACTAATTTTCTCTATTAAGCAGTGAGGCTGACCTTCCAGACAGTGGTATATGATAGAAATCACTCAAGCCTAGAAATCAGTAGAGCTGGACTCCAGTTCTGATCTCACCACAAGCAAGCTTCATAAACAAATCAGTTTTGAAGTTCTTGCTACACAAGATTAGCCCTAATCAAAAGCTGAAAAGGTCAAGAGGCTGCTGCCCTTGCTTCCTGTGTGCTGTTCTACATCTTTAGCAGGGTCCACATGCTCTCCTCTATGCCCCTGCCCTCTCCTGCTTCACTCTCCCAGTTGGTGGTAAGGCTGCTTGAGCCTCTGAAATGGTGAATTTGTGTGTCAGCCTGACTGGGCTAGGGGCTGCCCAGATGGGTGGCAAAACATTTTTCTGGATGTGTCTGTGAGGGTATTTCTGGAAGAGATTGGCATTTGAACTGGGAGATTGAGTAAATAAAATCACCCTTACCAATGTGGGTGGACATTATCCAATTACTGAGGGCTCACAGGACCAAAAGGCAAAGGAAAGGCAAATTCACTCTCTTCTTGAGTTGAGACATCCATCGTTTCCTCCCTTCAGACATTGGAACTCCTGGTTCTTCAGTCTTCAGACATGAACTGAATTATACTATTGACTTTCCTGATTCTACAGCTTGCAGATGGCAGACAGTGACATTTCTCAGTCTCCATAATCACGTGAGCCAATTCCCATGTCAATCAATCAATCAGTCAATCAATCAATCTTCTGTAGATTTTGCTTCTCTGGAGAGCCCTGACTAACACAGCCTGTATAGGTTGCACTCTGCCCATCTCCAGGGGATATAGATTCATATGCTTGCACTTATGACCTTCCTCACTTGCATCTCATGGAAATGCACTTTCAAGGTAGTATCCAAAAAACCCACATAGATTGTCTTATCCCCTACCTGCTTACCCATAAGTGCAAAATAATTTTGTTGTCTGCAAAACAGAATCTCTGGAGCAGAATCATTGTCATCTTGTGATTTATAACACTCAAGTGACAAAAAATATGCTAGATAATGACAAGGCACATTTACCAGTCACCTATGTACACCCCATGCATGATGCTATTAAAAAAATCACAATGTTTTCTAATACACAATAACTTAATGACCAATAGATGTTATCACTAACTATCCATCCAACTCTTTAAATACCATCAGTCCTGCAGAAGGTAGAAAAAGTTGAATCACCTCCTAGCTTGGTGGGCTTGAGATCTAAATTGTAAATGTGAGATACTATTATCTGAGCCTCCCAGGACTGCCTTGGCACTGGGAGGACTAGTACTGCACTCTTGAATTTAATCCTCCCTGTTTTCCCCCCCCCCAGATATTTATAACACAGCTGTGGAAAGGTGCTCCTGGCAGGAAGTTGGCATACAACTTCTCAGGCTGGGAGCAAATATCTGAATCAGTTAGGAAGAAAACACTCCAAATGGATCAATTTGTTCAAATTTTAGAGTTGAAATTCAGGTCTGGAGACACTGAGTGATGTCACGGAATAGATAATTTATCTGATAACCCAAGTTTCAAGTCCCTGCTTTTTCTTCAATTTTCCAAGTAATACAGGCCAAAGCTGATTTCCTCTTATGCAGAAGTCAATGATCACATCAAAGTAGGCCTACTTCAAGATGCTGCATGAAAGACTCTACTATCAAGCATAGGTTTGACTTTCCAGAATCAGATTTTAAAAGCCTTTGGCACTTAAATAAAACATCTTCATTTTGTAACAGACCAGCCTTTTCTTTCCTTTTTGCAGGAGTGGGAAGTGAAATTACATACCATGTGGTTTTCATAATTTAAAAACATCGGAATTTTTAAGACTGTGGGAAAGATATTGAAGGTATTTATGGGACAGCCAGGTATGAGACTATCTGGGCTGGAGAGAAAATATATGACTTGAGACTGGAAGACTTAACTATTCACTGGACTCAGAGAACACCAATCATCTTTGTTCTACAAGAGAAATCAGAGACTCCATTCTACTACCCAGGAAATGGCAGTTAATGGAATAGCTCAAAAGAGAGAGCAGCCTTTGAAACATATGCAGATTGCACATCAGCTGCTGGCGGGCTGGAAGAAAATAGGAGCACTACTGGCAATGATACATTCTCCACTCAGGCCACATAGCCAGACAGTGCTGCATCAACTCAGCCAATGTTGTGCAGCATCCCATGATTACTAAAGCGCTTAAGTAGAGACCATCTCATCTGATCTTCACATTTATCCTTTGAGAGGAGTAGGCTAAAGCTAGTTTCTCTGGAACATAGGACCAGCTTAGCGAATGGCCCATGGATATCTTCAAATAAATTGAATCAGTCAGTAACATGGGCTGGAGTGAGAGTCAAGACTAGAAGGCCTAGGAATTTTAAGATTTTCTCATGGGCTTATAAGATTATGTGTATGCATTTCTGCAACCTCCACTGCATCTACAGTAGTCATTTACAGAATAATTAATTGCTGCTTTGCTGCTAACAGCTAGTAATATTTATTAAACATTTGCAATTTGCCATTAATTTTCTAAGCATATCACATAGATTACCTTATTTTAATCTCACAATTACCCTAAAAGAAACTCAATAAATATCCATTGAGTGAATGGCTGAACTTAAGTCAGTCAAATAATACTTGGTGATACTACTTTCTCCCTTTACAACCACAACATCATGACCTCCATTTGACTCTATTGGGAAGCATCTGGATGCTAGAAAGGAAAGGGAATAAAAGATCACCTTGACTGCAGCATAGAAATTCTACTCATGGAAAACAGAATCCTTGGAAAAGGATGCCATGGCTCAGATATGAAATGATGAAGATCTAAACTAAGGATGTGATCATTGAGTTGAAGAGGAGACAGAATATTTAAGTGAACTAGTCTTGCTGCTGGACTGGATAGAGATAGGGAAAGAAAGGACGCCGTAATGGTGGTCAGGGATCTGGTATGAACAACCTGAGCGAATGCAGTTCAATTCAGAGAAACAAAGGATGATGGTGCTTCGGAGGATGAGGATGTTGATTCCTGTTTTGGATGAGTTGAATTTGAAGCACCTGCCAGGCATCCAGAGGCTGAAGTCCAGTTGAGTAAAAAAAAATTACATCTGAAACTTCAGGACTGAGACCTGGGATGGAAAATATCAGCTTCCATCAGCCTGACTTGGGAATCATCCACTGAGAGAGAGTAACGAAGCCATGGAAATGCCTGTGTCCACCCAAGCTACATGGTTTGGACTTTGTCCTGTAGTTAGGGAACCACTTCCCATCTACTTTCCAGGTTTCTCACACCTGGAGGGCATCACCACTGTTCACCATGTCACAGTGGCATCCTGTCTTCTGCAGCTCTCTCCCTCCTCAACCACCATCTGGGTGATTGCCACCATGCTTTAAACAAACTCTGTTCTTACCCAGTTTTGTTCCTTGTCTTCTCCTCTTCATCACTTGAAGCATAAGCTCCCCACTGCCCTTACAGACTCCTGAAGGGCACTGTGCCGTTTTCCACTCCCTAACTCCAGTCCAGCATCCACCCTTTGCTGGGGTTGATAGTGACATTTCAACCACTGCCCCTGCCACTCTGCCCCAGGTTCAGAAAGAACAGTGACTCCTCGACCAAGCAGAAATGAAGAGTGCCCTCCCCAGCCCCTTGCACTCTGTCTCACACCCACATTTGCATTCCTTCTCAGCTTGTTTCCACTCTGCCAGTTTTGTTTGCATGTCTGGCACTAGGGGTGGCTCCCAGGGCCTTTTGCAGCCCTCTTCTTTCACCCAGAAGGAAGGTGGACCAGTCTGACTCCAACGTGCTGCCGAATGCCAACTGGCAGGTGGCTGGGTGAAGGGAGGGTGATGACATGTCAGGGCACTCCCAGCAGGCAGGAAATCAGGGCACCAGATTGGCACCCACAGTTGCAGCTTCAAACCGTCAACAACAGCCAGAATCCTGGACGATGAACCTTCCTGTCATTCCCACAATCTTGGAATCTTCTCAGAGTGGCTTGAATACTAATGTAAAGGAAATTTCTCAGAAACCACATTCAGTCTGGGAGTCAGGGAGCCAAAATTGTATCTCATCCTCTTCTAGGTACGTGCGACATACAGACTCACTCCCAAAACCAGTCCTAATCTCCTCAAAGATGGGGGAGAGAGCAATTGCTAGACAAATGTCGCAACCAATGTTCTTCCTCTGCAGACATACCCGCTTCTGCTTTGCTCTTCTCAAATTTGGGGAGATACTGTCATAGTGCTTTGCAGCTTCAGGGTAGCATGCCTTCTCCTGATTTCTAAGAATTTCTACCAGAGAATGCATGGAAACCATCAGCATCCCAACTTGAAACTAAACTTTATTCCTAAATGGGCTTCTCTCCAGCTATTGCTCCCACTCTCAGAAACTCACCTTCTCCTTCCTTGAGAAAAGAAGGCTTTTTCCTCTCTGCACCCACCGCTGCTCAACATCTACACAACCCTTCCAGGTTTTCTCTCTCATGTATACACCACAGCAGTTTTCATTTCTATTCCATTTAATCAGATCTCACCATGCCCCATGGGCAACCTTATGACCAAAGGGCAACAGCTCATTTGGGTTAGGATGTGTTCTAGATATTTCTTGTTTTCCTTTCCAGATCCACTCTCCACCCTTTTCTACCCTGCTCTGTGTCTTGGGAAGCCAGCTCCTGAGAACTGTGGCAGTGGGCTTCCGTGTGTGCTAGCAATGGGAGTTTAGCCAATGAGAGACCTCAGCAGGAGATCAGAGGGTGAGAGGAAAGTGAGGTAAGGGTTTATTGCCCCAGCTCCATCTCTTCAAAGCACTGCAAACTGGATGCATCTCTCTGCTGTAGGTTACAGCTCCTGTTAGAAGGCTCTTTCCTTAAAGACCCTCTTTCTGAGCTCCCGATAGCTGCTCCACCACTTGTCCCTTCAGGTCTGGGGGTGGTAAAGACTCCCTGCTGGTGCAAGCCCCAGGGTATTGCAATATTCCTCCCTGACTTGCTGAAACCCTTCCCATACCTTTGTAAGTCTTTCTTTGATAACCTCTCCTCAAATACCCATATTAAGTATGCTGTCTGTCTCTGGCCTGGACCCTGAATGAAACAGGAGACTGTTACTACATTATGATGGAGGATTTTTGCTAATTTTGCTCAATTGAATTTAACAAATATCAACTTAGTGCCTAGGACCTGTTTATTATTTTAAAATAATCATTTTTAAAATGAGCAAACTATATAATCTGTTAGCAGGTGACTCATGCTATGAAGAAAAAATGAATCAAATAAATGGGACAGGGAGTGTCAGAGGTTGGGAGGTATGCAATTTCATATAGGGTGGCCGAAGATGGTCTCACAGAGAACAGATTGGAATGAGAGTGCAGTGAGGCACAATGAAGTACAGTATGCACACAGAAGGTTTCCTTCAAAGAGTTTACACCCAAGTTAGGAAGACGAGATGGACACACAGGAAATTACACATGCCACAAGATAGTAAGTCAAGAAATGTTAAATGGCAGTAGATGATTAAATGCCAGCAAAAAAACAATGTATATATAGTAAGTTCTTCTATTGTCCTAGGTGGTGTATTTTTGCAAAACAGGCTTTGAAATGAAGCTTAGTTTGTGGTGTGTTTATTAGAAAGTGCCCTGGGCAACAATATCTGTAGAAAGAAGGAGAAGGAATTAGGGTTGGCTGCAAGGAGAAGTCAAACTGCAACGTAGGCCTGACAGCCTCGGCTAGACATTCAGGAAGCTCTACAGCTAAAAGGGCTCATCAGAGTTGTGCTGTGTTGGACTGAAATGACAGAGCCTTTAGATGCTCATCTTGATCCATCACTGGATATGGGTCGGCACCTGGGAAGGTATGACCTTGGGCTAGTCAGCTTTCTGAAGCTAAAACAATCCTTGTGGGAGCTGAGAGCCACAGGCTAGAGCAAAATATCTTTCTCTGAAGGGGGATCTGGACAGCATATCTCTGTGTACACATAAACAATTACTAAAAATAATTGAAAATGAGATTGTTTAACCATTATCTGTACATCACTGAAGAATCCTAGTTACTAGAGATGTGCAAATATAAATCATATTTTTGGTTCTGCATAGTACATATCTATGATTTTGAGGTTGATCTTGAGGAAGAGTCTAGGATGGGTTGTTAAAGTAAAGGTCTGTAGTCTCTTAAAAAAGGTGGTAAAAATCTAAGACACATGTTCTCTAAGAAAAAGTCCTGCCAAATGTATCTCACTTCCTTTGAAAATGTTATTAAATTAGTCCATCAGGGGATTTGATAGAGTATGTCTGGATTTCAGAGAAATTATGATGATGTTCTTGTCAGAATGGCATGCTAGACTACATGCCTGCCATATCAATTCAACCTCACCTTCCAGTTTCATCAGCTTAATCATCTCTGTAAGATGCAGATCTTCTTATTCAATGATTCCACTCTCCCTGCTTCTTATCCTCAGTCAACAGGACAGGCTTGACCAAGGAAGCCAATCTGTCACCAGGTCAATGACCAGATTCTCTCCTTCCAGAATTCGAACAGGAAAAAAGGAAAGACAAGAAAGAAAGAGAAGAAAGAGAGAAAGAACAAAGAAAGAAAGAAAGAAAGAAGGAAAGAAAGAAAGAGAGAGAAAGAAAGAGAGAAAGAAAGAAAGAAAGAAAGAAAGAAAGAAAGAAAGAAAGAAAGAAAGAAAGAAAGAAAGAAAGAAAGAAAGAAAGAGAAAGGAAGGAAGGAAGGAAGGAAGGAAGGAAGGAAGGAAGGAAGGAAG